>NW_025408527.1:0-130016 GCF_018350175.1 Felis catus
CTCGGGTCCCCAGGATCCCCACCTGTGCCAGCGCCCCCTCGGGGGCGGGGGAAGGAGCAGGTGACGTCACGCGCAGTCCCGGGGTGCCCGCGGCGGTGGCCACAGCCTGGCCGCGTGACCCGCGCGCGCCAATGGCCCCGCGGTCTCCGGGGCGACGCGGAGGGTCCGCGCGCCGCCGCCACTGCGCCCCCGCCCCGAGTCCGCACTGCAGAGAGTGGTGGCGAGCAGGCGCCGGCGCGCTAGCCCACGTGCCGCGCTGAGAGAGGGACAGGGAGAGGAAGAAGGAGAGGGAGTGAGAGGCAGCCAGGAAAAGAGGGGCGCACGACCCCGCTGCCGCTCGGCGCAGCCCCTGCGCCCCACCTGCTGGGACCTCGACGAGGAAGGACCCCGACCCAGAGGAGGGTAGGTGCCAGAACCGGGGAGGGTGCGCTCAGCCCTCCGGGAGACCCGCCCGCCTGCCGCCTGCCCTCCGCCCGCCCCAGTAGGACTGCGGCAGCCCGCGGGGGCGAGAGGGACGCGGTGGGGAGGGGGCCGTGGCCCCGGCGGGCGGGTGGAAGGCGGGGCAGGGGTCTAGCCTGGGCTGCAAAGGCACCGCCCCGGGGGAGGAGGGTCACCTGGGGGGTGGGCGCGGCGGGGCGGAGGGGGGGGGCGCTTAACTTCGCTCTCACCTCGTTTGTATTCACAGGCTGTGGAGACCTGGGCGGTTCTCTCTGAGTCCTAGGCTCCCTCACTAATTCACCCCCCCCGCCCCCTCCACCCTGCCCAGTGTCACCCTGGTCCGCGCCGGGAACCGTTTCCTACGGCTGATATTAACCCCGCGCCGGCGGAAATTGCACGCGATGGCGGTGACGATGCTGCGGGACTGGTGCAGGTGGATGGGCATCAGCGCTCGAAGGGGTCTGCTCATTCTGGGCATCCCGGAGGACTGTGATGAAGCCGAACTCCAAGAGTCTCTGGAGGCCGCCCTGTGGCCCATGGGTCACTTCACCGTGCTGGGCAAAGTGTTTCGAGAGGAGGATAATGCCACTGCAGCCCTGGTCGAGCTTGACCGGGAAGTTAACTATGCTTTGGTCCCCAGGGAAATCCCGGGCACCGGGGGTCCCTGGAACGTAGTCTTTGTGCCCCGTTGCTCAGGCGAGGAGTTTCTCAGTCGCGTGTTCCACTTCCTGGAGCAACAGGGGCAGACGGTGGAGAGTGTGGCTGGGGCCCTGGGGCTGGGACTGCGCCGGGTGTGCTGGCTCAGATCGGTCAGTCAGGCAGTCCAGCCCTGGGTGGAGACCATGCGGTACCAGCGCCTGGGCGTGTTTTCTGGGAGGGATCAGCCCGCCCTGGGGGAGGAGTCCTTTGAGGCCTGGCTAGACCACACCACAGACATGCTACATGTATGGCAGGGGGTCTCAGAAAGGGAGAAGAGGAGGCGGCTGATGGAAGGCCTTCGAGGGACGGCCCTGCAGCTCGTGCACGGGCTCCTGGCAGAGAACCCTGCCAGGACGGCTCAGGACTGCCTGGCGGCCCTGATCCAGGTGTTTGGAGACAACGAGTCGCAGGCAACCATCCGGGTGAAGTGTTTGACAGCTCAGCAAGAGTCAGGCGAGCGGCTCTCTGCTTTCGTGTTGCGGCTGGAAGTTTTGCTGCAGAAAGCCATTGAGAAGGGGGCCCTGGCCAGAGCCTCAGCTGACCATGTACGCCTGAGGCAGGTGCTCGCCAGGGCCAACCTTATTGAGCCGCTGGATGAAGCGCTGAGGAAGTTGAGAATGGTTGGGAGGTCTCCAAGTTTCCTAGAGATGCTGGGGCTTGTTCGGGAGTCTGAGGCCTGGGAGGCCAGTCTAGCCAGGAACGAGAGAGCCCAGGCAGAGGAAGGGGCTGGTGCCCGGGCCAATGCCCAGGCTGATGCCAGAGTCGGTGCTAAGGCGGAGGATGACAAGGTGGAGGAGAAGGAGCAGGAAGAGCGGGAGTCTGAGGGGGAGGACAGTGACGATCATGACGCTGTCCTTGCGGGCCTAGGTCAGGCAAGACCCTCAGAGGCCCCTGGGGGCCCTACCCCTGCCCAGATGGGCAGCGCTTCCAGGGAAGGCCCGGGAGGTCCTGGCTGTGAGCCAGAGGGCCTCGCCCAGGCAGGAGACCAGGAGACTGGGGAGCCCCTGGAGGAGGGGCTCAAGCCCATCCCAGAGGAGTTGGGAAATGAGGACGGGGCTGGGGAGATGAGCCCCGCCAAGTCCTCCTCGGGCAGATAGGCTCAGAAGGCCCAGAGGCCCCCTCTCCTCTCAGACAGCAGAGCTCTGGAGGCAGGGGGAGGCCACTCCAGGGAAGCAGCCTCACCCCACATGTGGAGCAGGGCCAAGGGAAGGACCCACCCAGCCCAAGCCAAACCCCCGGGCACTCCACCACCCCCACGGGGACCTGATCACCACCATCAGCCCTTCCAACGGACCAGGATGACCATACTTGATGCAGAATGGGGCAGGGAGAGGTGCCCCCTCCCATGGCAGCTCCACCCCAGCCCCAGCCCCAGCCCCAGCCCGAAACCCTGCCAGTCCAGGCAGCCAGCCTGGGAAGCACCCCTGAGTGGCTGGCCCTAGCCTAGGTGAGGGGCACCTGAAAATGTCTGCCACCCACACTGGCCTGGGAGATGTTAGGAGCCGTCTCAAGGGTGCCGGCCCCTTGGGCCGCCCAAGAGGGGGACCCTCATTCACTGACCCCTGGAGCACGTCGCTCCATGCTCTGGGAAGCCCACTTGTGTCTCTGTAGGCCCCTTAGTGACCCCCGTGTCAAGTGGCACCACCCCTCCCCCGCTCCCACTACACGCACACTAGTTACCATTCTCATGCAGAGCCCTGAGGTGTGCAGGAGCCCGCGGCCGGTGTCCTGGCCTAACGCAGCAGCCACCTCTCAGCCCGGGTGTGTGGCACGAGCTTCAGTGCGAGCCCAGGCTCTGCTTGCTGTCGTCTGGTGTCGTGAGCTCAGCCTCTGCTTCCTCGGTGTAGATTTAGGCCAACTGCTGCTTGTTCTTGTGGAGATGTATGTGTGTTCTTATCTGAGCAGCCACCCCCACCCCACCCCAGAGACCTCTCGAGCCCAGTCCCAGGAGATGGCGGGAAGGACAGAAGAGAGCATGGCTGGTGCTCACCCCGTGACCTCAGGAAGAAGGAACTGGACCAAGGACAGAGGTGGCCTGTGGGAGTCTCCACGGAAACCGTGCTCTGATGTGCCACTCTCTTGTTACTTGTGACTCAGTTTCTTCGGCTTGTCCCAGTGCCCCGTGCTGCGTTTTCCAGCATCCTGTGACTGTCCTGTGCAGGCCATAGGGCAGGACCAGGCCCCAGCATGTCGGCCAGAGTGGAGAGTGCCCTGGAGTGAGGGGCCATGGCCAGCATCCGCATCCATCATCCTGGCCAAGGGCCGATCGTGGGGCCCTCAGGAAGGGAGACTATGGCAGGAGGGCCACGGTGTTGGGGGAAACAGAGGCACCTCATTTGGGACCCCAAGAGGAGGGGGTCCGTGACCTATGGGCTGTAGTGGCCGTCAGACGTTCCTCTCTGTGTTGTCATTCCCTCTCTTCAATGGTTTCAGTAAATGTTTCTCTTCAATAAATTTCATTGAATGTTTCAGCCGAGTCTTGCCTCTGCTGTGGGCAATTGAGGGAAGGGTCTACTGGGGTTGGGAGAGGGAGCCAGAGAAAAGATTCTTGTTCAGCACCCATGGGAGGCTTCTCCAGTGACAGGGTAGGGTAGGCACTTTGACAGGAAAAATAGAATGTGTTGAGGGCCATTGTTCTATTTTATAGGTGAATTATAAAGTTTTGGGGTTCCACTGGTCCTCATCTTGGGTTGGTCCTGTCACCTTTGATTTTTGAAATGTGTGAGGGTTTTCATAGTTTTCTCCTTTACTAGGGGGAAGTGTACACTGGCATCCAGCTGCTGGGATTGAATATTGTTTCAGGTGCGTGATGCATGGAGTGGGGCCATGCAACAAAGAACTGTCTTGTCCCAAAGGGTTATAACATCCTTGGTGAGAAAGCCAAATTAGACTGATGGGGTTTTAATTTTTTTTTTTTATTTTCAGTTTTTGTTTCAATTCTAGTTAATTAACATACAGTGTTATGTTTGTTTCAGGTGTACAGTATAGTGATTCAACACTTCCATACATCACCCGATGCTCATCAGAAGGGCCCTCCTTAGTCCCCATCATCTATTTGACTCATCACCAACCCACCTCCCCTCTGGTAACCATCAGTTTGTTCTCTATAAATAAGAGTTTGTTTCTTGGTTTCTCATGGAATACTACTCGGCAATCAAAAAGAACGCAATCTTGCCATTTGCAGCAATGTGGATGGAACTAGAATGGATTATGCTAATCAAAATAAATCAGGCAGAGAAAGACAAAAGTCATAGGATTTATCTCATATGTGGAGTTTAAGAAACACAACAGATGAACATAGGGGAAGGGAAGGAAAATAAGATAAGACCAGGGTGGCAACAATGGTATGGTACTGGGGTATGTTCAGGGTTGCATCCAAGATAGGCTGTGTGACTGGAACTTAGCACAAGCTGTGGCTGGCTGAAGCACCTAGAAACCTCAGGGAGTCCCAGGAATAATTAGGTTCAACTTTGAAGGGAGGGGAATGGACATCCGGTAGTACCTGAGGCTCCAGAATCTGTGGAAGGGCTGCATGGCTCAGGGCATCCACAGGCTCAGAGAGTTCATGTGTGTAATCCCAGAACCAAACAGTCACGGAATGGCCTGGTCATGATGTTGGGTGCCCATACGAGGAGCTGCATGCTGGAGTCTGTGGTGAGGGGCTATCCCATGCATTTGTGATCAGTAACCATAAGAGACTATTAAGTACAGAGAACAAACCCAAGGCTGATGAAGGGTAGGTGGATGGGGTTTGGGCTAAATGGGTGATGGTCATTAAGGAGGGCACTTGCTGGGATGAGTACTTGGTGTTATATGGAAGTGATGAATCACTGGGTTCTACTCCTGAAACCAAAACTACACGGTATATTAACTAACATGAATTTAAATAAATAAAATTTAAAAAAGAGTCTGCTTCTCGATTTCTCTATCTCTTATTTTTCCCCTTTGTTCATTTTGTTTCTTAAATTCTATATATGTATGAAATTATATGGTGTTTGTCTTTTCTGACAGACTTATTTCACTTAAAATAATACTCTCTAGCTAGAACCATGTTGTTGCAAATGGCAAGATTTCATCCTTTTTATGGTTGAATATTATTCCAGGATGTATGGATGTGCATGTGTGTGTGTGTGTGTGTGTGTGTGTGTGCGTGTGTGTGTGCATGTGTGTATATGAGAAGCTTCGTAGCTGGTGTGAGGGAGACAAGAGAGAGGAGGGTTATTGTGTAGGATGACTTTCACTATCAGTAATGGAATCACTGCTACCTATTTACTCAGTGGAACCTTTTCCTGCTTGGGGGCCACTGTATATGCTTGCACGGATGTTGACTACAGTACAGCATTAATAAACTCTGGTCATATGCTGTATTTAATGTAACTGGCAATAAGGCAGCAAAGGAAAGGGTCTCTATCTGCAGGCAGCCTGACCTAGAAGGAAGCAAAGCATTCCTAAGCTTACCCTTGTGTGCAAAAGCAAAGGACTGTCCATAGATGCTTTGAAGTGATTAAAAAAAAAAAAACACTAGTACCAGGTGTGGGCACCTTCCAACGTTCTGAAAAATCACTGATTTCTGCCAAACCCTGTGGCCCACCCCAATCCCACAATCCCACAGCGAGAGAGAGAGAGAGAGAGAGAGAGAGAGAGAGAGCGCACCATTGGCTTACAGGTTTTGGGGGAGGGGGGCACAAATATCACTCTCTCTGCAAACTACTTAGATAGTTTGATGTATCGTGGTCTAGAGCTGTCTAGGGCTTGTCATGGTCTAGGGCATGGATGCCCTAGGGATGAAGGGTAGGACAGGGTGGGTTCCACATCCTTCGTGCCTTGTGCAGCAGGAGGAAATTCTTGGAAGGCCACCACAGTATTTCCATGTTTCAGACATTCCTGCTGTATATAAGATACCACACAGGTCTAGAGCTAGAGATTTTCTGTCGCTTAGTAACTTTTTAATTTTTGTTCCATAATGAGATTGTCACACTTAGATACTGAAATTAAAACCAATATGGGTTTTTTTGTTTGTTTAAAAACCCTATCAGTCTAAGAAGATGTGATTGTAGTGTGTGTGTGTGTGTGTGTGTGTGTGTGTGTGTGTGTATCAAAACTGGATTGCAAGTAATTCGTTCTTCAGGCGTTCCACCAGACAAGCAAACATTTCTAATAAATTTCTAATAAAATTTCTAATAAATTTTAACTTGATAAATGAGCTATGTCTGGCAATACTAGTATGTGACACCGAACGCCAAACGATCATAAATCAGCCATAACCTCTCTCTCTCTCTCTCTCTCTCTCTCGCTGTGGGATTGTGGGATTGGGGTGGGCCACAGGGTTTGGCAGAAATCAGTGATTTTTCAGAACGTTGGAAGGTGCCCACACCTGGTACTAGTGTTTTTTTTTTTTTTTTAATCACTTCAAAGCATCTATGGACAGTCCTTTGCTTTTGCACACAAGGGTAAGCTTAGGAATGCTTTGCTTCCTTCTAGGTCAGGCTGCCTGCAGATAGAGACCCTTTCCTTTGCTGCCTTATTGCCAGTTACATTAAATACAGCATATGACCAGAGTTTATTAATGCTGTACTGTAGTCAACATCCGTGCAAGCATATACAGTGGCCCCCAAGCAGGAAAAGGTTCCACTGAGTAAATAGGTAGCAGTGATTCCATTACTGATAGTGAAAGTCATCCTACACAATAACCCTCCTCTCTCTTGTCTCCCTCACACCAGCTACGAAGCTTCTCATATACACACATGCACACACACACGCACACACACACACACACACACACACACACATGCACATCCATACATCCTGGAATAATATTCAACCATAAAAAGGATGAAATCTTGCCATTTGCAACAACATGGTTCTAGCTAGAGAGTATTATTTTAAGTGAAATAAGTCTGTCAGAAAAGACAAACACCATATAATTTCATACATATATAGAATTTAAGAAACAAAATGAACAAAGGGGAAAAATAAGAGATAGAGAAATCGAGAAGCAGACTCTTTTTTAAATTTTATTTATTTAAATTCATGTTAGTTAATATACCGTGTAGTTTTGGTTTCAGGAGTAGAACCCAGTGATTCATCACTTCCATATAACACCAAGTACTCATCCCAGCAAGTGCCCTCCTTAATGACCATCACCCATTTAGCCCAAACCCCATCCACCTACCCTTCATCAGCCTTGGGTTTGTTCTCTGTACTTAATAGTCTCTTATGGTTACTGATCACAAATGCATGGGATAGCCCCTCACCACAGACTCCAGCATGCAGCTCCTCGTATGGGCACCCAACATCATGACCAGGCCATTCCGTGACTGTTTGGTTCTGGGATTACACACATGAACTCTCTGAGCCTGTGGATGCCCTGAGCCATGCAGCCCTTCCACAGATTCTGGAGCCTCAGGTACTACCGGATGTCCATTCCCCTCCCTTCAAAGTTGAACCTAATTATTCCTGGGACTCCCTGAGGTTTCTAGGTGCTTCAGCCAGCCACAGCTTGTGCTAAGTTCCAGTCACACAGCCTATCTTGGATGCAACCCTGAACATACCCCAGTACCATACCATTGTTGCCACCCTGGTCTTATCTTATTTTCCTTCCCTTCCCCTATGTTCATCTGTTGTGTTTCTTAAACTCCACATATGAGATAAATCCTATGACTTTTGTCTTTCTCTGCCTGATTTATTTTGATTAGCATAATCCATTCTAGTTCCATCCACATTGCTGCAAATGGCAAGATTGCGTTCTTTTTGATTGCCGAGTAGTATTCCATGAGAAACCAAGAAACAAACTCTTATTTATAGAGAACAAACTGATGGTTACCAGAGGGGAGGTGGGTTGGTGATGAGTCAAATAGATGATGGGGACTAAGGAGGGCCCTTCTGATGAGCATCGGGTGATGTATGGAAGTGTTGAATCACTATACTGTACACCTGAAACAAACATAACACTGTATGTTAATTAACTAGAATTGAAACAAAAACTGAAAATAAAAAAAAAAAATTAAAACCCCATCAGTCTAATTTGGCTTTCTCACCAAGGATGTTATAACCCTTTGGGACAAGACAGTTCTTTGTTGCATGGCCCCACTCCATGCATCACGCACCTGAAACAATATTCAATCCCAGCAGCTGGATGCCAGTGTACACTTCCCCCTAGTAAAGGAGAAAACTATGAAAACCCTCACACATTTCAAAAATCAAAGGTGACAGGACCAACCCAAGATGAGGACCAGTGGAACCCCAAAACTTTATAATTCACCTATAAAATAGAACAATGGCCCTCAACACATTCTATTTTTCCTGTCAAAGTGCCTACCCTACCCTGTCACTGGAGAAGCCTCCCATGGGTGCTGAACAAGAATCTTTTCTCTGGCTCCCTCTCCCAACCCCAGTAGACCCTTCCCTCAATTGCCCACAGCAGAGGCAAGACTCGGCTGAAACATTCAATGAAATTTATTGAAGAGAAACATTTACTGAAACCATTGAAGAGAGGGAATGACAACACAGAGAGGAACGTCTGACGGCCACTACAGCCCATAGGTCACGGACCCCCTCCTCTTGGGGTCCCAAATGAGGTGCCTCTGTTTCCCCCAACACCGTGGCCCTCCTGCCATAGTCTCCCTTCCTGAGGGCCCCACGATCGGCCCTTGGCCAGGATGATGGATGCGGATGCTGGCCATGGCCCCTCACTCCAGGGCACTCTCCACTCTGGCCGACATGCTGGGGCCTGGTCCTGCCCTATGGCCTGCACAGGACAGTCACAGGATGCTGGAAAACGCAGCACGGGGCACTGGGACAAGCCGAAGAAACTGAGTCACAAGTAACAAGAGAGTGGCACATCAGAGCACGGTTTCCGTGGAGACTCCCACAGGCCACCTCTGTCCTTGGTCCAGTTCCTTCTTCCTGAGGTCACGGGGTGAGCACCAGCCATGCTCTCTTCTGTCCTTCCCGCCATCTCCTGGGACTGGGCTCGAGAGGTCTCTGGGGTGGGGTGGGGGTGGCTGCTCAGATAAGAACACACATACATCTCCACAAGAACAAGCAGCAGTTGGCCTAAATCTACACCGAGGAAGCAGAGGCTGAGCTCACGACACCAGACGACAGCAAGCAGAGCCTGGGCTCGCACTGAAGCTCGTGCCACACACCCGGGCTGAGAGGTGGCTGCTGCGTTAGGCCAGGACACCGGCCGCGGGCTCCTGCACACCTCAGGGCTCTGCATGAGAATGGTAACTAGTGTGCGTGTAGTGGGAGCGGGGGAGGGGTGGTGCCACTTGACACGGGGGTCACTAAGGGGCCTACAGAGACACAAGTGGGCTTCCCAGAGCATGGAGCGACGTGCTCCAGGGGTCAGTGAATGAGGGTCCCCCTCTTGGGCGGCCCAAGGGGCCGGCACCCTTGAGACGGCTCCTAACATCTCCCAGGCCAGTGTGGGTGGCAGACATTTTCAGGTGCCCCTCACCTAGGCTAGGGCCAGCCACTCAGGGGTGCTTCCCAGGCTGGCTGCCTGGACTGGCAGGGTTTCGGGCTGGGGCTGGGGCTGGGGCTGGGGTGGAGCTGCCATGGGAGGGGGCACCTCTCCCTGCCCCATTCTGCATCAAGTATGGTCATCCTGGTCCGTTGGAAGGGCTGATGGTGGTGATCAGGTCCCCGTGGGGGTGGTGGAGTGCCCGGGGGTTTGGCTTGGGCTGGGTGGGTCCTTCCCTTGGCCCTGCTCCACATGTGGGGTGAGGCTGCTTCCCTGGAGTGGCCTCCCCCTGCCTCCAGAGCTCTGCTGTCTGAGAGGAGAGGGGGCCTCTGGGCCTTCTGAGCCTATCTGCCCGAGGAGGACTTGGCGGGGCTCATCTCCCCAGCCCCGTCCTCATTTCCCAACTCCTCTGGGATGGGCTTGAGCCCCTCCTCCAGGGGCTCCCCAGTCTCCTGGTCTCCTGCCTGGGCGAGGCCCTCTGGCTCACAGCCAGGACCTCCCGGGCCTTCCCTGGAAGCGCTGCCCATCTGGGCAGGGGTAGGGCCCCCAGGGGCCTCTGAGGGTCTTGCCTGACCTAGGCCCGCAAGGACAGCGTCATGATCGTCACTGTCCTCCCCCTCAGACTCCCGCTCTTCCTGCTCCTTCTCCTCCACCTTGTCATCCTCCGCCTTAGCACCGACTCTGGCATCAGCCTGGGCATTGGCCCGGGCACCAGCCCCTTCCTCTGCCTGGGCTCTCTCGTTCCTGGCTAGACTGGCCTCCCAGGCCTCAGACTCCCGAACAAGCCCCAGCATCTCTAGGAAACTTGGAGACCTCCCAACCATTCTCAACTTCCTCAGCGCTTCATCCAGCGGCTCAATAAGGTTGGCCCTGGCGAGCACCTGCCTCAGGCGTACATGGTCAGCTGAGGCTCTGGCCAGGGCCCCCTTCTCAATGGCTTTCTGCAGCAAAACTTCCAGCCGCAACACGAAAGCAGAGAGCCGCTCGCCTGACTCTTGCTGAGCTGTCAAACACTTCACCCGGATGGTTGCCTGCGACTCGTTGTCTCCAAACACCTGGATCAGGGCCGCCAGGCAGTCCTGAGCCGTCCTGGCAGGGTTCTCTGCCAGGAGCCCGTGCACGAGCTGCAGGGCCGTCCCTCGAAGGCCTTCCATCAGCCGCCTCCTCTTCTCCCTTTCTGAGACCCCCTGCCATACATGTAGCATGTCTGTGGTGTGGTCTAGCCAGGCCTCAAAGGACTCCTCCCCCAGGGCGGGCTGATCCCTCCCAGAAAACACGCCCAGGCGCTGGTACCGCATGGTCTCCACCCAGGGCTGGACTGCCTGACTGACCGATCTGAGCCAGCACACCCGGCGCAGTCCCAGCCCCAGGGCCCCAGCCACACTCTCCACCGTCTGCCCCTGTTGCTCCAGGAAGTGGAACACGCGACTGAGAAACTCCTCGCCTGAGCAACGGGGCACAAAGACTACGTTCCAGGGACCCCCGGTGCCCGGGATTTCCCTGGGGACCAAAGCATAGTTAACTTCCCGGTCAAGCTCGACCAGGGCTGCAGTGGCATTATCCTCCTCTCGAAACACTTTGCCCAGCACGGTGAAGTGACCCATGGGCCACAGGGCGGCCTCCAGAGACTCTTGGAGTTCGGCTTCATCACAGTCCTCCGGGATGCCCAGAATGAGCAGACCCCTTCGAGCGCTGATGCCCATCCACCTGCACCAGTCCCGCAGCATCGTCACCGCCATCGCGTGCAATTTCCGCCGGCGCGGGGTTAATATCAGCCGTAGGAAACGGTTCCCGGCGCGGACCAGGGTGACACTGGGCAGGGTGGAGGGGGCGGGGGGGGTGAATTAGTGAGGGAGCCTAGGACTCAGAGAGAACCGCCCAGGTCTCCACAGCCTGTGAATACAAACGAGGTGAGAGCGAAGTTAAGCGCCCCCCCCCTCCGCCCCGCCGCGCCCACCCCCCAGGTGACCCTCCTCCCCCGGGGCGGTGCCTTTGCAGCCCAGGCTAGACCCCTGCCCCGCCTTCCACCCGCCCGCCGGGGCCACGGCCCCCTCCCCACCGCGTCCCTCTCGCCCCCGCGGGCTGCCGCAGTCCTACTGGGGCGGGCGGAGGGCAGGCGGCAGGCGGGCGGGTCTCCCGGAGGGCTGAGCGCACCCTCCCCGGTTCTGGCACCTACCCTCCTCTGGGTCGGGGTCCTTCCTCGTCGAGGTCCCAGCAGGTGGGGCGCAGGGGCTGCGCCGAGCGGCAGCGGGGTCGTGCGCCCCTCTTTTCCTGGCTGCCTCTCACTCCCTCTCCTTCTTCCTCTCCCTGTCCCTCTCTCAGCGCGGCACGTGGGCTAGCGCGCCGGCGCCTGCTCGCCACCACTCTCTGCAGTGCGGACTCGGGGCGGGGGCGCAGTGGCGGCGGAGCGCGGACCCTCCGCGTCGCCCCGGAGACCGCCGGGCCATTGGCGCGCGCGGGTCACGCGGCCAGGCTGTGGCCACCGCCGCGGGCACCCCGGGACTGCGCGTGACGTCACCTGCTCCTTCCCCCGCCCCCGAGGGGGCGCTGGCACAGGTGGGGATCCTGGGGACCCGAGAGCCAGTGCCCCCATCCTAGACCCAACCCTGCCCACCTCCCGCCCCTCCCGGAACATGCTCTCGGGGCGTCAGCCTGGCGAGGGGTCCATATCCCCGGGTGCCCACCAGAGAGCCGCTGGGCAGGCCCGAGATGCGCCCGCCAGCGCTGCATTCTGGCATGGGTGGAGCGCGGGATGGGGGCGCGTTCTGGGGCTCCTTCACCTGTTTCCGCCCCTCCTCCCCTCCACCCAGAACGGGTCCTGTCCCAGCTAGGCGAGAAGCACTTCGTCCGGGTGCTACTACGTGGAATAGATGCCACCTGCGCACATGAGCGCTCGCACACACCACCGCAACCGGGGGTCAGCAGTCCCCGTACTCGCGCGGGGGCCGTGGCCGCTGTGGGCACACGACGGGCCAAGATGCGTCGCTGCCCCAGTGCCAGGGCCCTGCCCCAAGGAGGGTGTCAAGGACTTTCCTGTTTTGCTCACTTCATGTCCCAATCCCAAGAACGGGCTTCTGCTACTTAGAGCTCAACCCCTTGGGCCTGTATCTTACCATGTGTCCTTGGGCAAGTCCTTGCCCCTTCTCTGGGCCTCAGTGGAGGGACAGAACTGGGGGTCTCTACCTGAGGGTGTGTACAGGAGAGCCAGTGGGCTGGGCGTGAAGCGCTGGATGTGTCCCCTGCCCCCCTGTGCTCTCGCCAGCCTAATGAGCTCTGAGACATCTGCTCTCTTGGCCCCTGAGGGCAGCATGGGTGTTGTGCCTCCCCAGAGACCTCTGTCTGGCCCCGAGTCAGTCTTCTTCTACAGATCCTTCCCCTTTCCTTTGCTACCTAGGCTAGTCACTGTACCAAGGCAGTGCTGCCACAACTCAAAATGGAGTGCCAGCCCCTCTGGGTCTCGCCACCTTGCACCCATCCTGTCATGGGAGTCTGGGGCCATGTGGACAGCCTCTCCACTGGTCAGATGGCAGACAGGTTCCCTTGGGGTCACACCTCCCGGTGTTGTTGGCTTCTCTTTCCTTGCCTGCCTGGCATCTGGCCAGACATCCTCTTCTGTGACTTGCCTTTCACACTCAAGCTATACTGGTCAAGGTTTTCCTGAGTGTCCAGCTCACTCATGCTCCTTGTTGAATCACAGCCCTGGTTTATTTGTCTATGACCCTGTGGATGGGCGTTCACACTGTTCCCAGTCTTTGTTACAGACACTGCTGCCACCAGCACCCCACGCATGCCTGTCTTAGCCGCTGTCGGCCTGACAGGCTCTGGAACGTACGCCAAGAAGTGGTTTTTCCGGGACTTGGGCTGTGCCCATCAAAGCTATGGCCAGGTGTTGCTAATCTGTTATCTCCCATGAGTGGCTGAACCTGTGTTCACTCCCACCGGCAGCATAGGTGTGGTCCTGTGTGCCCCCACAGCCTGAGCAGCCTTTGGTCTTGTCCAGCCTTGACCACTTGCCCACTCCCATGGGGAGAAGTGCTACCTCATTACTGTGTGCCTTGCATTTCCCTGGTCGGCAGTGAGGTTGGGCATCCTTGCACAAGTGTGTTGGCCATTCCCAGTTCCTCTTCTGTGAATCTCCTTTGCTCATATCCTCCCCACTGCTGAGAAGCCTCATTGGCCTGTTACTGGGAGAAAGTTCCTAGCATCAAGGGCAAAGGCACTCTCATTTTTTTTCTACACTCACCCATCGCCCAGAAACAGGCCACATTGGAGTTGGTCTCATAGTGGGAGCTTGACTGGCCCATATGGTCTTACTCTCCCGACTTTCCTGTCTCTCAGGTGGTAAATGCTGGGTAAATGAAGAAGCACGAGTGTTCTGTCACAAACCAGCTTTCCCAGTCGGCCTCGTGTGTGGACCCCCTCCCCTTCTCCCCACTGAGGGCCAAGACAGCCTCTCCTAATACAGGTGAACTGCTGCTCTAAACACCCACAGTGAGAATTTCTGTCCACCAAACCTTGGTGTTAGCCCTGCCATGGCTCGCACCCCACATTGTCCTCTTTCTTGGTTTCTGCCATGATTTATCTGGGGTCCTTCCTCAGAGAGGGTGCTCCCGTGGGAACATACATGGGTCCCGTGTCCCCAGCCAGCCAGCTGGCCTGCAGACCGACTGTCAATTCCTTCCCTCTGTTTTCAGCCTCGTCTCTTCCTACTCTCCTTCCTTCCATACCTGCTGACTCCAAGTCCAGGACTGTCTGGCTCTACCTTGGGGTGCCCATTACTCCCTCCCCCCGCTAGGGCTGGACTGTGATGCCTTGACTACTTTTCCTTTGTCACCTTTCAGCCCTCATTTTGCTCCACCTCTCAGCACAGTTGACCCTCCTTCCTTCTCACAACCTTTTCCTTTCTCAGCTTCTGTAAGCCCCCACCTTTGGGCTAATCTCCTCCCTCCCTGCCTGCCCATCGTTGGAACTCCCTCCTCCTTCTCCTTTGCTTGAGTTCAGTGCGGTGGAGGTGGCCTCCCAGCCTCAGCCCCAGGACCTTTGGTGCCTCCAACGCCATTCTCGCCCAAAGTCCTCTCATCCGAGGGACCATCTGCCCGCTGATGGCTCCAAATGTTTTGTCTCTGGGTGGGACCCCCTTCCCTGAGCTCCTCATGTCCTCATCAAACTGCACGCTTGGATGCCCCATGGGAACTGCAGGATGAAGATGTCCAAACAGGAGCATTTCATCCTCCTCGACACACTTGCTTCTTCCCCGGGATTCCCCCAAGGGCTCCACCTTCCACCTGGTTGCTCCAGCAAAGATGCCAGGATTCTTTCTCCCCTCTCCTTTGTTCCTTACGCCCAATCTAACCCAATGTGGGATTTTATCCACTTTAATCGATGACTGCTGGCCCTCTCCACGTCTCCATGGTCTCCTGCTCTCCCAGCCTCCACTCTGGCCTCTCTTTCTACTTCACTCCCACCCACAGGGAAGCCAGGGCAAACTCTCTGCAACAGCACCAGACCATGCTCCTCCCCAGTGACAAGTCCTCCCTGTGGCTCCCCATCTCTTTAGACTAAGGAAACTCCAAAGTCCCTTCCCTGGCCAAAAGCCCCCTTTGCCCCACCCCCACCCCCCGGGAGCTGGCCTCCTCTTATGGTCTTCTTCTTCTCATACCACCCACCCCCAGCACCTCTCACCAAACTCCTGATTCGTTGGCCTTATCAGCTGGCCCCAGAGCACCATACCCAGCTCTTTCCCGTCTGTGGCCTCTGCCTTCCCGCCGCTTCTGTGTGGGACAACCCACCCCAAGAACTTCCTGTGGTGGTGGCCTCCTCTTCCTCCTCTTCCTCATTCAAGTCTCAGCAGAAATGCCTTCTCCTCCCAGAGGCCTCCTCTGCCCAGCCACCCACAACAAAAGTGGAACCTGGAATACTCTCCATTCATATTTAGCAGCATTGATTTATATGTCATCATATGATAGATAGAAAGCAGAGATTTGGGTCTCTGCTTTGGGGCATCAGGGTCTCCCTCCCCAGATGGCAAGCTCCCCAGGAGAAGGGGCCTTGCCCATGTTTCTCATCCCAGGGTCTCATCCCAGAGCCTGGCTCAGAGGAGGCCCTCAGTGCCTTGTTTTGAGCAAGCACCTGAATATGTCAGCCTGCTGCCATCTGCCACGGGCCTGGGACCTTTACCCTGAGGGCTGTGGAGGGCCCCGATGGGTTTGAAGTGAGAGGGTGGCAAGGATCAGACCTGCTGTGTGGTTAACTGGGCAGCAGGGAGGTAAGCCTGGAGCAGACAGGGTTTTCTGCAGTCGGCCAGACCAGACGGTGATGGGCTCGGTCTCTTCAGGCAGAGGGTTTAAAGAGAAAGGGGGAAGATACAGTCTCTAGGGAGGGAGAAGGCACAGGGAGGGCTCAAGCAGGGTCCCAGATTTTTCACTTGTGTGTGGGCTCAGAGGATGGGAGGGTCCTTCTCTGACATGGAGAATCACACCAACAGTTATCTTTCTTTTCCTCTCACCTTTTGTGAGAGAGGGTGTTGGGAAGTGGGGTGACGGGGGTGGGGATGAGTTCCTGTGGCCATGCTTGCATTTGAGAGGCCTGTGTGACACCCAGGTAGATATACACTCTTCCCTCTTCCTCCTACCCCCACTGCCACCCAGGCCCTGTGGGCAGCTGGGCTCCCTGGTAGAGGTAAAGGAATTGTAATTGTGCCACCTTCTTGGCCCAGCTCCCAGGGTCTTCCATCTTTTGGCTTGGTCCCCCTGATTTCCAGTACTGGGCCCTGCACAGAGCCAGCACCCAGTAGATGTTAACCACGTGGAGAAATAAGCACAGAAACACTTCACTTTGGGTGGTGCAGAGATGCTTCCATCAAGACTCACAGAGGGCCCGGGCCACTAGGTGACTGGACGCTCCCATAAGATACTTCCTCTAGTAGTAGCTGTTGGGAATAAAGTCCAAGGGATGGCCAGCCTAGCTGAGCACATAGAACATGGGCATGGCAGCAGAGGGAGATCTCGGTGCTTCCCTTCACTTGGCTGCTTCACTTGACCTCAGGTGTGTCCCTTAACTTCCACAGGTTGAGTGAGAGTGTTGTCTGCTCACAACCCAGGAAGAGCTTCTCTGCTTTGCACCACAAACACCAAGGGCCCAAGCCCTGCACAGCCAAACGGGCCCCTCCTGTCTCCTCCAGGGAGAGCCTGAAGTTCCCTCCTACCTTCTTACCAGGCAGTGCCCATCCACACTTCCTAAACTGTGGCTTCAGACCAGGCCCCAGCCAGCCGAAGACTTCTCTGGCTGCTCAACAGCCCTCTTCCTCCACCACCCCCTCTCCTCACACACCCGGCTCTTGCTCCTAGCCTCTGGGGGCTCCCTGCCCTGTCCCAAGCCTTCCACAGGCTCTTAGGCAGCCAGGCGGGCCCTCTCCTCCCTTTTTGAACCCGCCATCTCCTTGTTGGCTGCTCCTACATGGGGGACAGTACTTTCTCAGCTTCTTCCTGGCTGCCAGCCCCCTCTGTGTCCACCTGCCCACTGAAACCTCGAAAGTGCAGGTGGCTCCTTTTGGGTTCACACGGCGCATTGGAGCATCACCTCAACGTGGCACTCATGCTTCCCCGACTCAGGGTACTGCTGGGCTGGATAAGTGTCAGCATGTCCTCCTTCGGTCCTTCACAGACCCGGTTGCCTACGGCACACTCTGTAACTCATGGAAGTCCCTCTGGGGGATGCAAATGTGGGACTCGGGGTGTGGTCAGCCTTGAGTGGTTGCCAGCCTCTCTCTGCCTTGGGTCGGGGTTAGGATGGTTCTCATGTTGAGAATTGGTGATAGGCGTGTGAATTGTCAGAACAGCTTTAAATATCTGCATGCAGTCATTTTCAACAAATCATCCAGCTACCTTGAGACCCAGCCCTGGCTCTCCTACTTATTTACCTAGGAGAATGGAACATAAAGAAGGAGACTCACTCAACAATGTTCCCATCAGCTTTCATCATAATAGCCCCACACTGGAGCCAACCCAAATGCCCATCAGCAGGAGAAGGGATAAGGGGCTTGCTGTGAATCCCTACCCTGTGGCGATCCCACACAGCAGTAAAAACCAGTGGGCCCCTGACCCTCACAACCCCATAGGTGTGTCTCACAGACAATATGCCAAGTGAGAGAGGTTAGACGCCAGAGTGTGACGCCGTATGATTCCACTGATACAGAATGCAAGAGGAGGCAAAAAGGATCTGCGGCACAGGACATTCTGAGGGCGGTTGCCTCCAGGGAGGCAGGAGCAACTGGCGAGGCAGTCAGAGGTACCTCCTGGGAAGACAGAAATGGTCTGTAGCTTGACAAAGGGCTGGGTCAGTCACTGAGTGGATGCAATTTTCAAAATGCATCAAACTGTGTACACTTTGAGTAGAGGCAGCAGTAATAAAATGAACCATGTTCTTTAAGGCTCTGTTACAGAGCACCTGGTGCTATGGACTGAATTTTGTCTCCCCAGTGTTTGCATGAATGTATGTACGTATGTTTGTATGCCAGGGCCCTAAATCCCAATGACTGTATTGGGAGATAAGGCCTATAAGGAGGCAATTAAAGTTAAATGAGATCATAAGGCCCTGATCCGATAAGGAGTAGTGTCCTTCTGAGAAGAGATGCCAGGTAGTGCTCTGTCTGTCTCTGTCTCTGTCTCTCTCTGTCTCTCTCTCTCTCACACTGTCTCTCTTTCTCCCCTCTCCCCCATCTCCAAATGCACAAAGAAGAGGTCCTGTGAGCACACAAAGAGATGGAAGCCACCTACAGGTTGGGAAGAGAGCTCTCAGCAGAAACCAACCACATTGGCACCCTGATCTCAGACTTCCAGCCTCCAGAACTATGAGAAAATCAAGGTCTGTTGTTTAAGCTGCCCAGTCTGTGGTATTTCCTTACAGTGGCCTGAGATAAACTAAGACACCTGGGTTCCCTTGTGTTTGCCTGGGAAAGTCACACTTCCCTGGAGAACCCCTATTTCCTCATCTGTCAATCGGAGTCATCTGCCTGTCTCACTGGGAGGCTGTGAGAATCCCCTGAGAGAGTGTATGTGGTAGTGTTTTGGAAGATTCCAAGTTCTGGCATTCTCCTGAGGTGACATTGTGTTCCCTGCCATGGTGAGTACAGTGCCTCTGTAATGTGCAGGCTCCTCTCCCAGCCCTGCCTCCTCAGAGCCTAGCCATTGCCATTGCCACCTCCTAGGAACGAAGCCCTTGAAAGGAGCACAAGTCTCTCTCTCCTGACCTGCCACCTCTGTGCCTGGAATAAGGGTGCGTCCTGCCCTATAATGCCTTGACCCTGGTGACTGAGTCCACGTTCTCCCTCAGGAGCCAGACCAGCCCAATCCAGCCCAACAGGACCTCAGTGAGCCCTGAAGCCTTTGCTTACTTGTCTATGGCCCTCCTTCCTGGGCTGCCTCTCTCGTAACTAACCTCCAGCTTTCTCCAAATGCAAGTGTTCCTTTAGCCTCCAGGGGCCAGGTGTACAGGGGATCCCTTCCCTTGGGAAGGAAAGATATGTTTTATCTTTTCCTTCCCTCCTTCTCCCCCACGGGGAAGGAAATTCCATCCTGGTGAACTTGGGGGAGCTCCGAGGGCCTTCCCCAGACAAAGTGAGGAACTTCTTTAATTTATCCAACAAGGAGTTGAGCTGTACCCTCTACATTCCACTCATTATAGTATGTGCTGAGCCTCCGCCTGCACATCAGAGCAGAAGTAGACCCTGCCCTAACTCAGTGCATAATCTAAGGGGTGACCACAGACCATAAGGAAATTATCCCCCATGCAAACGTTGAGGAATAAACTCTGTCATATCCATCAAGGGGACTCACCCCACCCCTACCCCAGTGTCCTGGCATCCATTCAGGTGGCAGAAAAAGCTCTTTGTGCACATTTCCTTCCAGGAATGGATAGTACAGAGCTGCAAAGGATCAACCAGTATTCACTGAGTGCTTGTTTCAAGTCAAGTATGGCTCTAGAGTTCAGGGATCCGGGCAGTCAGTGCAACAAGAAACGTCCAAAGAGAATAAAGGGTATAACTCTTGGCCTCATTCTCCTCCTCCTCCTCCTCTTCCCTCCCTCGCTCCATCCCCTCCCGCTTCTTCTCTTTCTCCTTCTTCTTCTCCTCCTTTTTCTCCTCCTCCTCTTCCTCCTCCTCCTCCTCCTCTTCTTCCTCCTCCTCCTCCTCCTCCTCCTCCTCCTCCTCCTCCTCCTCCTTTTCTTTCTTCTATGGGGCCTGATAAAGACCATCCTCTTGAAAACTATGACTCTTGGATGTCGGAGCCAGGTGCATGAAACAGAAGAGTGTCCTTTTTTTAGTGTCAAGACTCATCAAGTGAGGAGAACTCAGAGCATGGAGAGTGACCCATAAACTGTAGTGTAGGAAGGAATGAACGGAGGCCAAAGAGCTGTTCTGTCATTCAAAAGGAATCGAGTGGATGGCTTGGGAATGCATGTGGAGGAACTGTAATTTTGAATTTTTTAAAAATCACTCCTTTTTCTGCTGCTTCGTTATTGGTGTATAGAAACGCAACAGATTTCTGCACATTGATTTTATATCCTGCAGCTTTGCTGAATTCATGTATTAGTTCTAGCAATTTTTTTGGTGGAGTCTTTTGGGTTTTCTACATAGAGTGTCATGTTGTCTGCGAATGGTGAAAGTTTGACTTCTTCCTTGCCGATTTGGATGCCTTATATTTCCTTTTGGTGTCTGCTGAGGCTAAGACTTCTAGTACTACATTAAATAACAGTGGTGAACGTGGACATCCTTGTTTTGTTCCTGACCGTAGGGGAAAGGCTCTCGGTTTTTCCCCATTGAAGATGATACTAGCTGTGGGTCTTTCTTACATGGCCTTTATGATGTTGAGCTATGTTCCTTCTATCCCTATGTTCTTGAGGGTTTTTATCAATAATGGATGCTGTATTTTGTCAAATGCTCTTCCTGCATCTATTGACAGGATCACATGGTTCTTATCCTTTCTTTTATTAATGTGGTGTGTCACATTGATTGATTTGTGAATATTGAACCAACCCTGCAGCCCAGGAATAAATCCCACTTGATCATGTTGAATAATTCTTTTAAGGTACTGTTGAATTCGACTTGCTACAAATTTTATTGAGAATTTTTGCATCCACGTTCATCAGGGATATTGGCCTGTAATTCTCGCTTTTAGTGGGGTCTTTGGTCTTGGAATAAAGGTAGTGCTGGTTTCATAGAATGAGTTTGGAAGTTTTCCTTCCATTTCTATCTTTTGGAATGGTTGAAGAAGAAAAGGTATTCACTCTTCTTTAAATGTCTGGTAGAATTCCCCTGGGAAGCCGTCTGGCCCAGGACTTTTGTTTGTTGGGAGATTTTTTACTACTGATTCAATTTCTTTTCTGGTTGTGGATCTGTTCAAATTTTCTTCTTCTTCCTGTTTCAGTTTTGGTAGTTTGTAAGTTTCTAGGAATTTATCCATTTCTTCCAGATTGCCCAGTTTGTTGGCATATAATTTTTCATAGTATTAACTTATAATTATATTTCTGTGGTGTTGGTTGTGATCTCTCTTCTTTCATTTGTGATTTTATCTATTTAGGCCCTTTGTCTTTTCTTTTTGATAAGTCTGGCTAGAGGTTTATCAGTTTTATTAATCTTTTCAAAGAACCAGCTCTTTGTTTCGTTGATCTGTTCTCCTGATTTTTGTTTGTCTGTTTGTTTCTATATCATTTATTTCTGCTCTAATATTTATTATTTTCCTTCTTCTGTTGACTTTAGGCAACTGCACCAAAAACAAAAAGATACCTAGAAATAAACCTAACTAAAGAGGTAAAAAGATCTTTACTTTGAAAACTATAGAACACTTATGAACAAAACTGAAGAGGAGACAAAGAAATGGAAAAACATTCCATGCTCATGGATTGGAAGAACAAACATTGTTTAAATGTCTATGCTACCCAAAACAATCTACACATTTAATGCAATCCCTATCAAACTACCACCAGCATTTTTAATCTTAAAATTTGTATGGAACCACAAAAGACCCCAAATAGCCAAAGCAATTCTGAAAAAGAAAAGCAAAACTGGAAGAATCATGATTCCAGGTTTCAAGCAATATTACAAAGCTGCAGTCCATCAGGGCAGTATGGTACAGGCACAAAAACAGACACCTAGATCAATGGGACAGAATAAAAAACCCAGAAATGGACCCACAGCTATATGGTCAACTAATCTTCGACAAAGCAGGAAAGAATATCCAATGCAAGGAAGACAGTTTCTTCAACAAATGGTGTTGGGGAAACTGGACAGCGGCATGCAGAAGAATGAAACTGGACCACTTTCTTACACCATACACAAAAAATTAAATTCAAAACGGATGAAAGAGCTCAGTGTGAGACAGGAAACCATCAAAATCCTAGAGGAGGGCACAGGCAGCAACCTCTTTGACCTTGGCCGTAGCAACTTCTTACTAGACACGTCGCCAGAGGCAAAGGAAGCAAAAGCGAAAAATGAACTATTGGGATTTCATCAAGATAAAAAGCTTCTGCATAGCAAAAGAAATAGTCAACAAAACTAAAAGGCAACCCATGGAATGGGAGAAGATATTTGCAAATGACATATCTGATAAAGGGTTGGTATCCAAAATCTATAAAGAACTTATCAAACTCAACACCCAAAAAACAAATAACCCAGTGAAGAAATGGGCAGAAGACATGAGTAGACACTTTTCAAAGAAGACATCCAGATGGCTAACAGACACATGAAAAGATGCTCAACATCACTCATCATCAGGGAAATGCAAATCAAAACCATGATGAGATACCACCTCACACTTGTCAGAATGGCTAAAATTAACAACTCAAGGCACAACAGGTGTTAGCAAGGATGCGGAGAAACGGGAACCGTCTTGCACTGTTGGTGGGAGTGCACACTGGTGCAGCCGCTCTGGAGAACAGTATGGAGGTTCCTCAAAAAACTAAAAATAGAACTACCCTATGATCCAGCAATTTCCCTACCAGGTATTTACCCAAAGGATACAAAAATACAGATTCAAAGGGGTACATGCACCCCGATGTTTATAGCAGCATTATCAACAATGGCCAAACTGTGGAGAGAGCCCAAATGTCCATCGACTGATGAATGGATAAAGAAGATGTGGGGTGCGTGTGTGTGTCTACATATATATATATATATATATATATATATATGAATATTACCCAGCCATCAAAAAGAATGAAATCTTGCCACTTGCAATGACGTGGATGGAGCTAGAATGTACTATGCTGAGAAAAATAAGTCAATCAGAGAAAGACAAATACCATATGATTTCACTCATATGTGGAATTTAAGAAACAAAACAGATGAACCTATGGGAAGAGAGGGAAAGAGGAGAGAGGGAAGCAAACCACAAGAGACTCTTAATGATAGGGAACAAATTGAGGGTTGATGGAGGGAAGTGGGTGTGGGGGGTGTGGGCTAGGTGGTTGATGGGTATTAAAGAGGGCACTTGTTGTGTTGAGCACTGGGTATTGTATGTAAGGGATGAATCATTGAATTCTACTCCTGAAACCAATATGGCACTGTACGTTAACTAAAATTTAAATAAAAACTAAAAAAAAAAATCACTCTTGAATCTTCGTGGATATGCTTTAAGTATCATACCTGCTAACACATATAAGATGGCAAATATGACTAGTGCTATGAGAGAAAGGTACACAATGCTGTATGAGAACTCTCAAGGGGGGGTATGAATTAGTCTGGGAAGTCAAGGGAGTCTTTCCCAAGAAAATGGCAGGGTGCTGGGGCCTGAAGGACATGTAGGGCATACCTCGTGGAAGGAAGAAGGCAAGAGCATTCCAGGCCAAGGGTACAGCAATGTTCAAACGTCCAGTGGTGGGAACAATATTACCTAAGAGGGACTGAAATATGGCAGGTCGAGCAAGAGTGAAAGGCTGGTTTGAGATCATCATGGTTGGCAGACAGGTATCAGAAATCTCAGCCTGTGTAAACCAGGGTTAAGCATTTTAGCCCTATGTCAAAGCACAATGGGAAGTCGTTGAAAATTTTCTAAGCAAGGGATTAATGTGATCAGATTTGCACCTTAAGAGATCACTCTTGCTGCAGTGCGGAGAAAGTTTTGGATGGGGCAAGGTGGTCTTTTGAGAGACGAGTTAGTGGGATACTGTAGAATCCTATCCAGCAGAGGAGAACAGCTTAGACGGGAAGTAGTCAGTGTTTGCTCACAACCCCTCTCAAACAATTCTGAGAAACTGTATATCCCCTCACACATGGAAGTTGACAACTAAAACATCTCACTCTAAGTCCAAATAGTAAATGTGTCATTTCTGCTACATTGTAAGTGTTGACATTTTAGAACAAAACCTTAACATCACTACTTTGATGGTATCCAATGAAATCTAAATATCCTGGCAATTTGACACCCATCATCATCTATTTAAAAATACACCAAAAAACTCTCCATCAAGTTGGAAAATTGACATCCACATTTCATCTCCATGAACTTATATCTCCATCCCCCTTCCCTCACATAGTTTTATCTGAATGTAATCTATCTTTTATCCTCAACATCTTTTGTGGAACCCTATGGTGTTTCTTTGCAACAAAAATATATAAACAAGTTGAAATGCTATTTTATTCATTGTGATTTTTATTCACTGTGCTAAGACTCCACATTTTTGAAGTTTTCATCACCACAATTGTTGATCATGACACCCAGTTGCTCAGAATAGCAAAGATAGTAAAACTTTTGAAAAATAATTAATCAACATGTAAAGTAAAATTTGGTTGGAAATGAGTCTTTAGAAGAGGTGGGTGGGATTTTTTTTTTAATGAATTAATGTTTTCATGGAGAAGTATGCAAATATGTGTGCAAATATGGGGCAGGATTCTGCTTTAATTGTAATGCTGTTTCCTTTTTTTTTTTAATCTAAAGAAGCAGATGAGCCTAGCCACCGCAGTTAGAAAACAAAAAGAAATAAAAGGCATCCAAATTGGAAAGGAAAAAGTAGAAGTGTCACTATTCACAGATGACATGATACTATATGTATATAGAATACCCCAAAGACTCCACCAAAAACTATTGGGACTAATTAAATGAATTCAGTAAAGCTGCAGGATACAAAACCAATATACAGAAATCTGTTGTGTTTCTATACACTAACAATGAACTATCAGAAGAATAAATTAAGAAAACAATCCTAAATTCCACTGTACCAAAAAAAAAAAAAAAAGAATAAAATACCTAGGAATAAAGTCAACCAAGGAGATGAAAGACCTGTACTCTGAAAACTATAAGACACTGCTAAAAGAAATTGAAGACAACTCAAATAAATGGAAAGATACACCATGCTCATGGACTGGAAGAATTAATATTCTTAAAATGTCCAAACTACCCAAAGCAATCTAAAGATTCAGTGCAATCCCTATCGAAACTACCAATGAATGTCATTTTTCACAGAGCTAGAACAAAGAATCCTAAAATCTGTATGGAATTACAAAAGATCCCAAATAGCCAAAGCAATCTTGAGAAAGAAGAACAAAACTGGAAGTATTGTGCTCCCAGATTTCAAGTTATACTGCAAAGTTGTAGGAATCAAAGCAGGATGATACTGGCACAAAAACAGAAACATATATCAATAAAACAGAATGGAGAGCCCATAAGTAAACCCACACTTGTATGCTCAATTAATCTACAACAAAGGAGACAAGAATATACAATGGAGAAAAGACAGGCTCTTCAATAAATGGTTCTGGGAAAACTGGACAGCTACATGCAAAAGAATGAAACTGGACCATTTTCTTATACCATATACAAAAGTAAACTCAAAATTGATTGAAGACTTCAAAGCAAGACCTGAATCTATAAAAATCCTAGAAGAAAACAGGCAGTAAGCTCTTTGACATTGGTCTTAGTGATTTTTTGTATCTGTCTCCTCAGACGAGGACGACAACAACAACAACAACAACAACAACAACAACAACAACAAACCAAGTTGGACTATGTCAGACTAAAAAACTTTTGCACAGCAGAGGAAACCATCAACAGAACAAAAAGACAACCTACTGAAGGGGAGAAGATATTTACAACTGATATACCCAATAAGGGGTTAACATCCAAAATATATAAAGAAGCCATAAAACTCAATATCCAAAAAACAAACAAAACAAACAAACAAACACAAAAACCCACCACCAATCTGATTAAAAAATGGGCAGAGGTCCCGAGTAGACATTTTTTTCCAAAGAAGAGATATAGGTGGCCAAGAGGCACACGAAAAGATATTCAACATAAATAACTGTCAGGGAAATGCAAATCGAAACCACAATGAGGTCAACACCTCACACCTGTCAGAATGATTACTGTCAAAAAGACAAGAAATAACCTGTGTCTGAGAGGATGTGGGGGAAAGGGAAGCCTCGTGCACTGTTTTTCTGTTTGGTTTGATTTTTTGTTTGTTTGTTTTGGGGGGAGTTGTAGGTTTTCTTTGGAGTTTTGGGGAAAACCTTTTATTTTATTTTTATTTTTTTTATTAAAGTACAGTTGACACACAATGTTACATTACTTTCAGATGTACAACATGGTGACTCAACTCTATCCTTTATGCTATAGTCACCACAAGTATAGCTACCATCTACCACCATACAATACTATTACAATCTCATTGAGTATCTACCCCATGCTGTGCCGTTTATTCCCATGACTTACTCATCCCACAACCGGAAGCCGGTATCTCCCACTCGCCTTCACCCGTTTTGCCTACACCCCCGCCTCCTTCCCCTTTGGCAACCATCAGTTTGTGCTCCGTATTTGCAGGTCTGATTCTGCTTTTTGTTTGTTTGTTTGGTTTGGTTTTTTATTTTATTGTTAAAAATTTTTTAATGTTTATTTATTTTTGAGACAGAGAGAGACAGAGCATGAATGGGGGAGGGTCAGAGAGAGAGAGAGAGAGAGAGAGAGAGAGAGAGAGAGACACACACAGAATCTGAAGCAGGCTCCAGGCTGTGAGCTGTCAGCACAGAGCCCGACATGGGGCTCGAACTCACGGACCTCAAGATCATGACCTGAGCCGAAGTCAGATGCTTAACCGACTGAGCCACCCAGGTGCCCCTGTTTTGCTGTTTAGATTCCACATGTGAGTGAAATCATGTGGTGTTTGTGTTTCTCAGCCTGACTTATTTCACTTAACATAATACCCTCTAGGTCCATCCATGTTGTCACAAATGGCACGATCTCACCCTTTTTATGGGTGTGTAATATTCCATTGTGTATATGTGTGTGTGTGAGAATAATTGTGTTAATATGCAGATACACACACACACACACACACACACACACACACACACTACATCTTCCTTATTCATTCGTCTATCAATGGATTCTTAGGTTGCCTCCATATCTTGGCTATTGTAAATAATGCTGCAATAAACATAGGGGCACACATATCTTTTCAAATTAGTTTCTTCTTTTTCCTTGGGTAAACACCCAGTAGTGGAATTATTGCATCATATGGTAGTTCTATTTTTAATACCCTTGTGCACTGTTGGTGGGAATGCAAATTGGTGCAGCCACTATGGAAAACAGTATGGAGTTTCCTCAAAAAAAAAATAATAATAGAAATACCATATGACCCAGCAATTCCACTTCTGGGCATTAATCAAAACATAAGAAATAAATACACAAATTCAAAAAGGCATATGTTCATCAGAGCTTTATTTACAATAGCCAAGATATGGAAGCCACCTAAGTGCCCATCGATAGATAAATGGATAAAGAAGATATGGTAATGAAATGTTACTCAGCCACACAAAGAAAGGACATCTTGCCATTTGTGACAACATGGATGGACCTAGAGGGTATCATGCTAAGTGAGATAAGTCAGACAGGGAAAGATGAACAGCGTATGACTTCACTTACACGTGGAATCTAAAAATACAAAACAAAACCAACAAAACAAAATAGAAACAGACTCATAGATGCAGAGGACAAACTGATGGTTGCCAGAGGGGAGGGGAGTGAAGGGAGTATGGATGAAATAGGTGAAGAGGTACAAACTTCCAGTTATAAAATAAATAAGACAACGGGGACTTAATGTACAGCATAAGGAATATAGTGAATGATATCGTAACGACTTTGTATGGTGACAGATGGTAACTAGACTTAGTGTGGTGACCATTTTGTAATGTATACAAGTGTCAAATCACTATGTTGTACACCTGAAACTGATATAATATTGTATTTCAATTATTCTCCATTAAAAAAAAAAACACCCAAAATCAGAAAAGAAAAAAAAAAAGAGGATGGGAGCAAAAAAAGATTTAATGTGCTATGTGATCTCATTCTTTGAATTCCTTCCATGAGGTGAGGTCAGCCAACAATCGCACAACAATCTCTCATCATCAGTTAAGGACCTATCAATCAGCTGACAACTCAAGTAAGTCCCTTTGGAAACCACCTGGCCTGCAAAAGGATTGGTCCTCCACTCATTACGGTCCTTTGTTTCACAATTTCTGAGACATACCAAAAAGCCCTTGCAAAGACATGGCTATAAATTCTCTCTCTTACTCTTTTACTTAGAACTACTCTGTTTCACGGTGCCTGGGTGGCTCAGACGGTTAAGCATCTGACTCTCGATTTCAGCTTGGGTCACGATCTCAAAGTTTGTCGGTTCGAGCCCCAAGTTGGGCTCTGCGCTGACAGTGTGGAGCCTGCTTGGGATTCTGTCTCTCTCTCTCTCTCTCTCTCTCTGCCCCTTCCCTGCTCACGTGTGCTCTCTCTCTCTCTCTCTCTCTCTCTCTCTCTCAAAATAAATATAAACTTTAAATTAAAAAAAAAAGAAGAAGAGGGGTTCCTGGGTGGCTCGGTCGCTTGTCGACCAGCTCTTGATTTAGGCTCAGGTCATGATCTCACGGTTCGGTTTGTGGGATAGGGCTCTGGGCTGCCAGCAGGGAGCCTGCTTGGGATTCTCTCTGTCCCTCTGCCACCCCACCCCCAACCCCACACATGCATAGTGCTCTCTCTGTCTCTCTCAAAGTAAATAAATAAACATTTTAAAAAAGAAAAAAAGAGAAAACAAATTTCTGTTTCATCTGATTTGCTCAGAAAAGTCTGGGCACACTGAAAATTAGTTTAAATACAGTTTTGACAATAATTAATTCTTGATAAAAATGCTCTTACCTTATGCATATTTTCCACATATTGTTGCTGAAACTTTAAAGTTGCAGATCTAGCTCATTCAATATATGGGAAATATATGCCATGGAACTTTGTTGGAGAAAGCCCTCATCATTGTCACACCAACGAGGCAAATCAGCCTTAATTTCTGTCAGAACAGTCTGACTTTTTTTAGGCAATTTGAATAATTGCATAATTAATATGCAGTTGGAAAAAATCTTTTATTATTTATTATTTATTATTTATTATTTATTTATTTATTTATTTATTTATCAATATATGAAATTTATTGTCAAATTGGAAACCCATGGGGGAGGGGAAGAAAAAAAAAAGAGGTTAGAGTGGAAGAGCGCCAAAGCATAAGAGACTCTTAAAAACTGAGAACAAACTGAGGGTTGATGGGGGGGGTGGGAGGGAGGGGAGGGTGGGTGATGGGCATTGAGGAGGGCACCTGTTGGGATGAGCACTGGGTGTTGTCTGGAAACCAATTTGACAATAAATTTCATATATTGAAAAAAAAATTGGTTTCCATACAACACCCAGTGCTCATCCCAACAGGTGCCCTCCTCAATGCCCATCACCCACCCTCCCCTCCCTCCCACCCCCCATCAACCCTCAGTTTTGGAAGAACATCTTTTAAACCACTAAGAAATACATGATAGGATACTTCTTTGAATATAGATATTACTAGAGTCTTCAATATCGAGATTTAAATACTACAGAGGTAACATACTTTATCCATTTTATAATCAATTGTAAAACTGGGTAATAAGGCTGTTTCTCATCACCTAGTGTATGATAAACCTATGTGAACTATAACTAAAATTTTTAAGTTTATTTATTTATTCTGAGGGAGAGAGCAAGCGGGGAAGGGGCAGAGAGAGAGAGAGGGAGAGACAGAATCCCAAGGAGGTTGCACACTGGCAGCGCAGAGCCCAACATGAGGCCCAAACTCACCAAGAGAGCCCGAGATCATGACCCCAGGCAAAATCAAGAGTTGGACGCTTAACACACTGAGCCACCCAGGCACCCGTGTAACTAAAATTTTATGTTATCAAATAAGGCATTATAACGGAAAGCATGACATGCATCCTTGTGTGTTTTTCATGCTAGTGTTGTCCTTTGGGAATAAATAAATCACAGTCATGTGAATCTCAGAAATAATTTCATTAATTATACTAGGCATTATGGGCAACCTTTCCTCATGTCATTAAGAAAGAGAAATGGAAGGGGAAAGTGGGTGATGGGCATTGAGGAGGGCACCTGTTGGGATGAGCACTGGGTGTTGTATGGAAACCAATTTGACAATAAATTTCATTAAAAAAAAGAGAGAAATGGATGTACTGCTAAAATTTAATCAGTCTGTTAGCTGGCCTTTTGTTTTATAAAAGGAGGTGGAAAACATAAAACATTTTGTCAGTGAAATAGGTAATGATAATTGGAACACTTCTCGATTCAATTTGGTAAAAGTAGTTTTTAACTATTTTACAAAGTTAATTTATCTCAAAATCTTGTAAACTTTTTATTTGTTGATATTATTCAGTGTATCTTGAATGTTGGTAGCATTAGAAAATGTTCCAGATGTAAAACAATAAAGTAAAATTAAATTAAATTAAATTAAATTAAATTAAATTAAATATTGTCCAGATAATCACAAAATGATGATTGTTCTAACCTGATTCAGTTATTTGATTGTAGTTTTCCCTAGCTATTTACATGTTCTAGGCAAAAGTTTCAAGAATAACTGGCAAAATAATTGTTACGGGGAAAAATAAAAGGCTGTTTTTAAGAAAATATAAATTAAGTAATAATATTACGGCACATTAGATGTCAAATCACTCCCATGCTCTAGCATACAATATATCTGAAATCGTAATATCTCAACACAGGCTAAAATACTGATGTTTTTGAACCATGCCTCATTTCCAGCAGAAATTAGTGTGTGTACGGTAGGAAAATTCAAGTCTTAAGGAATTTCTTGATGATTTCATTAACTCACTGATGGAAGGTTTTTCCAAACTAATGATTGGTGGTGTTCCTTTATTTTGCCAACCCACTGGAGTTTTTAACTCCTGGGATTATATAGTTCAGTTGTCAGTATAAGTATTTCAGGATGAATAATGAGTATGCTTTCCTTTATAAAGTAAGTACACGAAACGTGATTGTGGAGATGGAGAGAGTGCATGACCAAAGTGTCAGGCTCTTAAGCACCTGAATGTGGAAATTAAAGATAGCCTCACCCACCCAACCCTTGGAAAGTGTGCACATCCCCAGGGGCACATGAACCCCATTTTTGTAGGCCACTCGGTTGGACTATGGTGGTAGGTAAAGAACTGGAGGAAAGTAAACAATTTTGAAAATAGTTTGAAGGTAGATTGGATAATGTTTAGGGGTGTTGAAGGAGATTATTGATGTAACTGGTATTTGTCCTGTTGCATCCACACGACTCCTGAAACAGAATGCTACGGGCACCGGTGACAGTCACAACAAAGTCTATTACAATGAGAGGCAAGGCCGACCGATCGGGACCAACACTCTTGATAAGAGTGTGGCTCCAAACAGCCGGGGTACAGAGTTTTTAAAGCCGATCACATCGTTTTATCGTTATCTGGGAACAGAACAGAGAAACAGTTCCCAGATGAGTTAGAAACAGTTATTGAATGAGGTGATTATTTTAGACTTTCTGCCGCTAAGTTGCAACCAGTGGATCTCCTTGGCCTTGTCTCTGATGCTCTTTTTTTGAGCTTTTGTTTCCTTCATTGGTAAAGCCTGATTCACAAGAGTATGAAGTATGATTTACAAGAGTAAAAGCAAGGCTGTTATCTTTTGACCTTCAGGGTCAGAACAAAGTTGTTATTTTTCAAGCTAAGCGTTAGCCTTACACTACAATTTAACCCTTACAGTCCTTCACCTTTGTCTGGCTAAATTGTGTTGTTCCTTATAGTAGTGCTTTGATACATGAAGGTGACCCATAGACCCAGAATCGAATTGGGCTCTGCAGAGATGAGGTCTGGGTATCTCAGGCATTTTTCTGGCTGAAAGTTACCTACTGGGCCCCACCTCTACTGTTACTGTAGGCTAAGGGTTGGCTACCCTTTTCAGTAGTTTCCTGCACCCTTGCACCTAGACTCACTGCCCTGTAATTGCTGAACTCCCCAAGGGTGCGGCCTGTGCCTGTCTGGGTTCTCTGTTCTCCTGAGCCTGGGCTAGTGCCTCCCTACTGGGCTAGTGCCTCGCCCACGAGAGACACTCAGAGTTAATCTTCAGGACCTCACTCTGTCCCCTGCAGTCTGCTGGAACACCAAGTACCTGTCCTGTAACCACGCTGGTGCCTTTCCTGCCAGGACACCCATGGCTGCAGGTGTGTTAGCAGGCAGCTGGGCTGAAGGAGCCGCCAGACGGCTCATCCCCGAGATTCTCGTCCTCAAGGACCTTGCAGCTGATGCAGCTGCCAAGGCTGTGGCCTCCAAGCTAGCCACCTGTGGAGGGGCGGTGCTCATGTCGACCCCGCCTGCGTCTGGGCTGCGGACTACAACTCCCAAGATCATTCGGGAGGGCGGGACCGCCTCCGTCTGTCCTGGGGGCTAGAGATGGCTAAAAGTGCGATCTTAGGAGCGTACATCTGAGAGGCAGCAACTGCGGAAACGCGGCTGCGGGTCCAGGAGGAGCTCGGGAGGCGGCTGTGGCTGCAGCTGCAGAGTGGAGCGCAAGCGCCCTGTGTGCCTGTGGAAGGCTTGGTGGCCTTCCCGAGGCTGCGGTTTTGCTGTCGTTGAGTGAGTTTGATAGCTTGTGAGGCTAAGTTACTGTCGTGGCGGCCGTGCCTTGGAGCATATGATGGCTGGATGAGAGCTTGCTGGAGGAGATCGGCGAGTCTTGGCGCTGGAGGTAAGCTGGCGCAAGGACCAAATGCACTCTGTGACTGCAGCTGCACACGGGAGCGTCCCTCTGCCCCAAATCTTGGAACCTAAATGGCTTAGTGTTGGAGCCCTAGCTGGAAGGCGTGGTGTAGAGCCACTGCTCATATGGGAAGAGTGACGTGGAGGAACCAACTCAGATAGTGGGGGCAGAGAGGAGAGCCCCTCGGGCTGCAACTGAAGGAGTGGATCAGCCCTTACCCAGACTGAGGGAGGGGAAAACCGATGCTTGGGGTTGGGAGGTGCGAAGGACTGCAAGACTGGATGTTTGGTGCAGAGAGAGCATCGGTTGCCTTGAAGATGTCAAGCCGCCACCATTCCGTAGGGGACGGTGCTGTCCAGTAGAAACATAATGCGAGGTACATGTGTGCCGTATGGGAAGTTAAAAGAAACTGGTGAAATTAACTTTAACAATGTGTTTTATTTAACCCAACATATCCAAAAGTATTATCATTTCAATGTGTGATCAATATAATAAGTTATCAGTGAAATATTTTACACTTTTTTTCTTCACTAAGTCTTCAAAATCCAGCGTGTATTTGACCTGTACAGCACATCTCAACTCACACTCAGCACATTTCAAGTGTCCATAGCCACATGACTGCATGGCTGCCCCATTGGACAGTGCAGCCCAGTGGAGCTGGGTATAGAGGGGTAGCTCAGATGTCACCTATTTCCTGGCAGTGCAAATCCTGCCTTGCCAAGGTTTCTGCTATTTAGGCTTTCAGTCATTCCTTTTATTTCATTCTGGCTTCCCCTTAGCAAGGCACTGCCATGTCTCTTATCTCATTTTGAACTCCAGTGCCTGTAAGGCAAGTAGGATAGGTGATAACACTATTTCATGGGTGAGAAGTATCCAATCCAAGGTGAGTTTTTATCTTACCTTGCTGCAGGAAGGGCCAGAGTCTCTCACGGTTTCTTCCTCTTCTTCCAGCACTACCTTCCCAGGACTCTGCTCTTACCCCGGAAGGATGACCCAGAAGAAGAGGGTGTTTAGAGGTGAGCTGGGATTTCTTTTTCCTCTCTGAAAGGCCCCCTCAGTTCTTAGGGAGAGAGGGTATTATCGTCCCTGCCCTGCAGTGTCTCTGCCAAGCCAGTTTCCTTCAGGAGCTTGAGCCTCAGACTCCTCATAGATTTCCCATCTTGGAAGAAGATGGAACCCATAGGACACCTTTCTTCAGTTTTCTCTTCTCCACCCACCATTTAATCATTCATCACACCTTTGAGATCTACTCTGTGCCTCAGCGTTCTCTACTATGTGGGACCCAGTCCCGAGCATGAGGGAACTTAGGGACTGTTGGGGGAGAGAGAACAGGACAAGATCTGAGTATGAAACGATGAAATAATAAGAAACTGCATGATTAACTACCCATATCAGAAGTTTAAACAGGAAGTACTCTGGGGAAAAACAGAAGGAGAAATTTAAGCTGCATTTGGAGATGTAGAAATGACAGGGTGTTTCCAGGCTAGAGGAGAGTATGACAAAGGCTCAGGGACAGAAACGAACAGATTTTCCAAGGACTAATGAGAAGATAGGCTGGAGTAGAAGGTGTGTGAGGGCATAAATCAAAGTTTATATGTAAGAAGAAACGCAGGTGGTGTTTACACTCTTGTAAAAACATTACCGTGACAAAATATATATAACACAGAAGTTACCATTCTAACCATTGTTATGTGTATAGCTCAGTTACACTGAGCACATCCACATTGTTGTGCGGCCACCACCACTGTCCATCCCCAGAACTTTTTCATCCTCCCAAACTCTGTGTCTCTATTAAACATTAACTCCGCATCTCAGTAACCACCATTTGACTCTCTTGTCTCTATGATCTTGCTCTAGTAAGTGGAATCTATAGTATGTGTCCTTTTGTGTCTGGTTTTTTTCATTAGGCATAACGTCCTCCAGGTTGGTGTGTATATTGTTGGTAGTCAGCTTCGCTGGGCCTTACTGCGTGTGCATCAGGAAGCTGGGAAACATTTAGTATTTTAGGGAAAGTCTATAGGGTGTTTAGAGGAGGGAAGACCCAAAGTGACCTGATGTGGTTTTGTGTGTGTATGCGGGGTTTTTTTTGTTTGTTTGTTTTTGTTTTGTTTTGTTTTGTTTTGTTTTAGCTCAAAGGCTGTCACAACCACAGCCCTTATTACCTAAATGAGAAGCCTTTAGCGGGCCTCAGGAAGCCCTCCAAGAATCCATCGTTTTACACATAAGAAGGGTTTCAAAGATCTAATTTCCAGGCCGTTGGCACTGTGTAAAAGAGAAAAGGCCCCCACTTTTTCCTGGGCAGTTGCCTCAAGTAGTCAGTCATGGATTCCTGAAGGGTTTCCTGTAGTCCACTAACGAGGCACAACCTGGTCAGGCAGAGACCTGGAGGAAATGGCTGCTTTTTGGTGCCAGCTAGTTGTTTTTGACTGGATGCAAGAAAACAGGCAGAAGAGAGTTTAGTCTTTTACTGTTGTATTAGCCACAATAAAGAAGGTGTTTATTCCCTGTGATTTTAGGTCAATTTTCAAATTAAGAAGTTTAGGTCAATTTTCAAAGTAGCAGGTTTTTTTTTAATTTCACATTGCATATAATTTCAGATCTACAAATCTAATATCAGTGCAACTCTTCTCAAGACCAGGGAAGTGGATTTAGAGCCAAAAATAAATGAATAGATTTCAAGTTTTGTTTATATCCATTTCTTGTGTTGGACATGTGAATTGTCACAAGGTTTTCAGAGACTCTGAGATCTAAATAAGACTATTGCTTTCCATACTTTAGGCTTATTTGTTAAACATGATTTACATACCTGAGACACAGAATTTGAGAGAGAAGCAGCTTAAAGGAATCAGCTCTTTCACAGATATGAGAGTAAACAGGGTTCAGTTGCATTTTCTAGTCAGAGCATAAACCTTTGTAGTCTTTATTGTCCACATTATATAAAACTGTATTGTTTGCCTTTAGAATGTGATGTGAGCATTGGGTTGTGTGGTATAAACATATTAGCTGATATCGACCTTGCAGCACCAACCATAGTCTTTCCTTCTTGGGACTGGTTTGCTTGGAGGCACAGGGACTGACACCTGCTCTGTTTGCCTGTGGGGTACTGACCTTGCTGAATCCTGGCCTGCTTGCTCATCTGCCCTGTCAGCCCCTGTAGAAATGCCCGTGACTCAACAATGCAGACTCTGACAAAGTCACCTCCTCTAGAAGCTTCACTCTGCAAACTCGTTTCCCTCTGGGAACACTAACATCCAGATTCTCTCCTGCCCTGTTGGCAAGGCACATAAATCCCTTCAGGGGCTCAGCTGTCTGAACCAAGATCCCTGGCCTCTGGCTGCTTCTCAGGGAACTGTCCATATATTTTCATTCCCTGATTTGTAAAAAGTTGATATAGAGTTAAATGATTGCTGTTTTTACATTTCAAGATCTTTCTGTATAGTGTTTTAAAAATCTTGCTTTAATAATTTTATTTTATTTTATGTTCATTTTTGAGAGAGACGGAGAGAGAGAAAACATGCAGGCAGAGGGGCAGAGAGAGAGGGAGACAGAGGATCTGAAGCAGGCTCTGCACTGTCAACGCAAAGTCTGATGTGGGGCTCAAACGCACCAACCTTGAGACCATGACCTGAGCTGATTTCCGACACTTAACAGGCTGAGCCACCCAGGTGCCCCTATTATTTTATCTTTTAAAAAACTACTTGAAAAATTATAACAATCGCCTTTTGAGACTTTTAATCCTAATACTTAAATTTGTTAAACTTTCAGATCACATTAATGGTTATGGAAGGGGGGGGGGTACATCTAGGAATCCATCAAACTAATTCCTTCTTCATTTACAGTCAAAAGAAATTGCTTTAATGTTATTATAACAACATTAAGAAAAACTACCAGAGGTCATCAGGAAAGCACCCATGATCTCACTGTTCAATGTGATTAACTTTATTTTGTCTGTATTCCCTTTCAGGGGGCTCAGAAGTATACATAGGCACTTCTTAGCTCTGTCACTTGCATGCTAGGTGCTAAGCAAGTTCTAGAACCACTCTGAATGCATTTCTGTTGTGAAAGGATATAAGAGGTATATACCTCACAGGGTTGTTGTGAAGGTTTCACAGCCTACTATATGTAACTTCTGACCATGGTGCCTAGCATGTGTAGATAATCAACAAATATTATTTTCATTCCTGCTTCCTCTTATTCTTAGAAACTTCTGCTATTCCCAAAGGAATAACAGGCTCCTTGGGAATTCACCACTCTTCCACTCTCAAGAATATGGCTCTGGTAACTGTGCAGCAGAACCAGTGTGTTCTCAGGTACCAAGTCATGTACCATTTCTAGATATTGGTGGCCATTCCAGGCCCCAAGTATGGTCACATTATCTCTTGTCTAGGAGTTGTCTGACTTCCATCCATTTTCCTGTACTCCCAAAGCCTTTCCATTCTGGTACCTGACCCCCCTTTTATAGTCTTTGTTTGTGTCTCTGGAGCACAAGACCTCCTGCTCCTTCTAGATGTTGTGACGTGCTTTAGGCCATTCCCTCCTACTTTTTACTCAAAACTCTTCTCTTCCATGATGGCATCTGTGGTAAATCCAGCCCACTGTGCTCTTTCACTTGAATAATTGTCCCCAAAGCAGATTCTTTACCTTAAAGCTTTCCTGTCATTTGGTACACTATTGCTTGCTGGGTTTTTTAATCATTAAACAAGATATTAAAGCAACACTAACGTATCTTTTCTTGTAGAAGAAAAGAAACTGTTTATAACTCTATTACTCAACAAGACTTATTTCAAATTTGTGTATTTCCTTCTAATCTTTGTCCATTTGTACATCTATTTTGTTATATCATATCACCTTTTCCACTTATGCATGTAAAGAGGTTCTAGATGTGTTATAATTTTTTTAAAGTTTTATTTATTTTGAGAGAGAGAGAGAGAGAGAGAGAGAGAGAGAGAGAGACAGCGATCAGGAGAGGAGCAGAGAGAGAGAGTGAGAGAGAGAGAATCCCAAGCAGGCTCCATACTATCAGCATGGAGCCTGACACGGGGCTTGAACTCACGAACCGTGAGACCATGACCTGAGCCAAAATCAAGAGTTGTACACCTAACCAATTGAGCCCCCTAGACCCCCCCAAGATGTTTTAAATCCCCAAGGAGACAGTGAGGATATTTTTAAGACCAGATGGTCATTACCTTTGAACTTGAATGTGTTTGAAAGCAACTACAAAAGCGTTGGAAACATAAAAGAGCATAGTAACATATGTATTCGGAGAACAGTGAAAAGGACAGTTTTCCTGGAGTATGGAGTCTATGTGGGCAGGAGTTGGAGTAGATGAGGACAGACAGGTAGGTCAGGTCCAGGTTGGTAAAGGTCTGGAATATCACCTGAAGGAATGTGGTTTCATCTTTGAAGGAGTGCTTGCAGAGGATTTTAAAAAATAAACGTGCTGGGCCTAGGTTTGCTTTTCAGAATGGCCACTCTGGTGTAGACAATGGAATGGTAGAACATGAGATTAGAGGTGGCAGTAAATCCAGTTCTAAAACAATCACAGTAATCCAGCAGAAGGCTGTGGCAGTGGGGATGCCTCCCTACAAAGCAATGGCAGTTGAAGGGGCTTGAACTACTGTTGTAAGGATTTCTGGTGCCATGGGCCAAATGTGGGAACTGTCCCCTACAAGTCTTACCCTCCCTTAAAGACCACTTCCTTCATAAAGCCACTCTCAATCCATTATCACTACCCCCACCATACCCCACCCCCATCTCTCTTCCTTCTCTGTGGCTCCAGCAGGCTGTATGCTCTCTACAATAAAACTAATCATTTGACTTTGTAATCAGGGCATTCATTCTCAAATTGTTTGTTTGTTTTTTCTTTTTATATCCATTCATATTTTTTAATTGAGATTCAAGTTAGTTAACATATAGTGTAGTATTGGTTTCAGGAGTAGAATATAGTGATTCATCACTTATATATAACACCCAGTGCTCATCCCAACAAGTGCCCTCCTTAATGCCCATCACCCATCTAGCCCATCCACCCTCCCACCTCCCCACTATCAACCCTCAGTTTTTTCTTTGTATTTAAGGGTCTTTTACGGTTTGCCTCCCTCTCTGCTTTTATCTTATTTTTGCTTCCCTTCCTCTATATTCATCTATTGTGTTTCTTAAATTCCACATATGAGTGAAATGATGATATTTGTCTTTCTCAGATTGACTTATTTAGTTTAGCATAATACACTCTAGTTCCATCCACATTGTTGCAAATGGCAAGATTTAATTCTTTTTCATCACTGAGTAATATTCCAGTGTGTGTGTGTGTGTGTGTGTGCGTGTGTGTGTGTGTGTGTATCCATTCATCATCAGTTGATGGACATTTGGGCTCTTTCCATACTTTGGCTATTGTTATAGCATTGCTATAAATATTGGGGTGCATGTGCTCCTTCATATCAGTATTTTTAAATCCTTTGCATAAATACCTGGTAGTGCAATTGCTGGGTCATAGGGTAGCTCTATTTTTGAACTTTTTTTTTTTTTAATTTTTTTTTTCAATGTTTATTTATTTTTGGGACAGAGAGAGACAGCATGAACGGGGGAGGGGCAGAGAAAGAGGGAGACACAGAATCGGAAACAGGCTCCAGGCTGTGAGCCATCAGCCCAGAGCCCGACGCGGGGCTCGAACTCACTGACTGCAAGATCGTGACCTGGTTGAAGTCGGACGCTTAACCGACTGCGCCACCCAGGCGCCCCTATTTTTGAACTTTTTGAGGAACCTCCATACTGTTCTCCAGAGTGGCTGCACCAGTTTGCATTCCCACCAACAGTGCAAAAGGTGCTGGGAAAACTGGACAGTAGCATGCAGAAGAATGAAACTGGACCACTTTCTACACCATACACAAAAATAAATTCAAAATGGGTGAAAGACCTAAATGTAATATAGGAAACCATCAGAATTCTGGAGGAGAAAACAGTCAGCAACTTCTTTGACCTCAGCTACAGCAACTTCTTACTAGACATGTCTCTGGAGGCAAAGGAAACAAAAGCAGAAATGAACTACTGGGACCTCATCAAGATAAAAAGCTTCTGCACAGCAGAGGAAACAATCAGAAAAACTAAAAGGCAACTGACCAAATGGCAGAAGATATTTGCAAATGACATTTTGGATAAAGGGTTAGTATCCAAAGTCTATAAAGAACTTATCAAACTCAACACCCCAAAATCAAATTGTTTTAATTATTCTCCTGACAATTATTTATTGAGCAGGCAGAGATCTGGGGCTGGAAGGGATTAGAATTGGGAGTCCTCAGCATATACCACGGGGCAAATCAAGCCAGTTCCTTGCTGCTGAATTTCCTATCTCCACCATGCCCAGCATGTAGGGGCTCATTGGAATCTGCTTTAAGTGTTTTCTTCCCGATTAAATGACTTTCTTCTTGAGAGACATGTGTCCACTCTTTTTTTGTAGTTTCCATGGAGTAAAACACTCAGCTAGACATACACTAGGTGCTCAGTAGGCATCGGACTTGGAGCCGAGGAGACCTTCCTGTCCATCTTCTCTTCCTACAATGCTACCAACTCCAGCCTTCCCCAAGGAGGCTCATGGTAAGTAGGAATGGTTTGGGTCTTTTAGGAGTCTGTAATATTCACAGATGTGCCCTCAGACTTTTGTCAAGAGGGTGGTAGTTAGCTGGCGCCTGCTCAGCAGGATGTGGGTAAGGATGGGACACCAGCGAAGTACAAGACCCTGATCTCCCTCGGTAAGGACAGCATTCCTTCTCTGGACCCTATGAGCCGGGGCTGGAGAGCCAGGGCTCTGATTTGTGTTTCTTATGGAGCCAGAAACAGATCGTTTCTGTTTCTGTTTTCTGTTGCAAGACCTGTGACAAATGGAGTTGTTGATAAACTTCCTTATGGTGCTCAGAGACTTTGGTCTCTCTGTCCTCTGATCTTCTAGGTCAGGGGTTTTCCTATCACATTCCATTGGAGATGACCAGATTTCCATTCTATCTGGGAAGGCAAAGCTAGTTGTTCCTTGCAGCTGAGAGTTTCCCACTCCTGCCCCCATACCCATCCTCCTTCCTTTCCTCCTGTCCTTCTTGGAAGTCACATTGGACCCTGTGGAGATATTCTTGGTACCACCGTGTGGTGTCCTAGAGTACCTTTTCCTCCTGGAAGCCAAGTGATTGGAATGGATCTGTGGGACACCATTGTGACCCTAGCACAAATATCTAAGTCCCCTTTATTTTTCAAAAACCAGGGATTCCAATTCCCAAACCAGACATGATTTCCCAGTTAGAGCAGCAGAGGAATCATGGATGCTTAAAGGAGAAGGGCCATGAAGCCTCTGTCTAGGTGAGTGAGTGAAAGCCAAGTAAGTTGATATCCTTCTGGTTAGCAAAAGCGTGCAAGGCCTTTTTCACTTTCCGGTAGTGAGAGCAGTTTTATGTTTATTTTGTATCCCCCATGGGAGGTACTCATACCTGATCCATTCAGAGAAAGTGAAAACTGACCATTTGGAGACCCTGGATTGAAGTAAGGTTTGCAATTCTAGCTCTGAGAAGAAAAATGAACATTTTAAGAATTCTAAATGCTGTGTGGTGTTTTTGTTGGCCTCTGCTACCTACTCACATTCAGCATTCATAACTCTGTGTGAGGTGTTCCCAATTGCATTCTCCTTCACAGGACGTTTACATTCCAGTCAAAAGAATAGCGTGTTTAATAATGGCAAGTTGAGGGGCGCCTGGGTGGCTCAGTTGGTTGAGCGTCCGACTTCGACTCAGGTCACGATCTCACAGTGTGTGAGTTTGAGCCCTGTGTCAGGCTCTGTGCTGACAGCTTGGAGCCCAGAGCCTGCTTTGGATTCCGTGTCTCCCTCTCTCTCCCTGCCCCTCCTTCACTCACACTCGCTCTCTCTCTCTCTCTCTCTCTCTCTCAAAAATAAATAAGCATTTAAATTTTTTTTTAAATTAAGGCAAGTTGACCCCAAAGAAAGGGTGGAAGTAGGGTGACAACGAAAACTATTTGTTGCATTTTGTGTTTTTTTAAAAAGACATTCATTCATTTAACAAATAGATTTTTTTACCCAGATTGGCCTATGACAAAGATAATATGTGCTCAAAAAAAAAATGAGAGAGACATCCAGAAGAAAACACAAATGTCTTGAAAGCCTAACTCCCAGAGCCAATCACCGTCAACCTTTGTATAAGCATTCTTCTGATCCCTTTCTTCCCACACAACTACTTGTGGAGATGTGGCTACTCTGAGGTACGTGCTGTGATCCTTTACCTGCCATTTGGCCTTCATAGTGTGGTGTGGACAGCTCTCCGTGTCATTGCATATATATGTGTAGCTGGGTATTCATCCCCTTCAGTGGCTGCATAGCATTGCACTTTACCAGCATGTTGTCCTCTATTTACCCCAGTCCACTATTGATAACGAGGTTGTTTCCAGATTTACATTATTCTATGCAACACCAAAGTCAAATAACCTTCTGTTACATCTTTGCAAACTTGTCAGGCTATCTTTTATGGATAAATTCCTCGCAGTGGCATTGATGGAGCAAATGGTGACGTTCAAGTCATCTAAAATACGCTGTTTCCTTTAAACTCATGATACTCCTGAATCATTTTTAACTAAAAGCCAAATGCAGTGAATTGATCTTAGAAAAGTAATTGACAACATTTTCTAAAAGCTTCCCCAGGCCTGTGAGGGAGATTGATGATACTGGGATGTGGGGTTCCCTTTAACTTCTTCATTTTCACCCAAGTCTCTATTGTGTTCACTTCTTCTGTGCCTCCCTCACAGATTGATGACTTTCCCCATTTTAGAACTGAACCCCTTAGCATTCACCATTTGTATTTTAGGTCGTCTCAAATTAGTACACAGGTAATGGCAACAGATAATAACAATAGCAAACACTTGTATGGCATGTACAGTGTGTCAGGCATGCAGTGGTATGTACTTTTCAAATATAGCTGAGTTCATCTTATAAAAAGTCTTAGGTAGAAATTGCCAACATCTTCATTTCACTGGTGAAGAAACGTAGGCCCTAAAAGACTAAATGATTTGTTCAAATTCAGACAGCAAATATGTGGTTGAGCCAGGAATAAAACCTGTGCAGTTTGGCTCCAGAAGCTTACAGGTTCATCTAAGCCAATGTGCCTTCCCTTGCCAGCTCACAAAGGTGGTAGACACAGGTGCTCCATGCCCTAGCTACTCAACTTCTGTGAGCAGCCAGTCATAATCCCCTCCTCCCCCAGCATCTCAGTTGAATTAAGATGTGGAAGTTACCTGTGTTCATTTGGTAGGATGTAAGCCTCTTGTGTTTGAATGAACCCTCTAGAACTAATACAAGATCCTGCTTTCTACATCTCTCTTTCCCCTCCCTATTGTTCAAGGCCAAGTTCACCATACTCATTCTGGAACAAAAGTCTCTTCTGGTTCCTTATTCAAGGCAGTGGGCAATTTTGCATAGGACCTTGATTCTTTCATGCAGTTCTAAACTTCAGGGCTGGAGGAAACTGGGATTTCTCCCTTCCTTGTTTGTAAATAATGTCTCTTGTTGGCAGAGTTTGTTTTAATCATAAAAGTATGTTGTGTTGGTTGCAGAAAAAAATTTTAACAGGCAGAAAAGTATAAAGAAGCAAATAAAATCACTTGTTAGAGGAAAGCACTATTAATGTTTTTAGTGTATTTCCTTCCATTATTTTTTATATACACATGTAAGTATATATGTACTTATACATTATAACTACAAAAGATTATGGTCATGTATACTGGTTTTTGTTTGATTTTATAATCATAACCAGTTTTACAAATCATTAAAAAATCTTTAGGGGTGCCTTGGTGGTTCAGCCGGTTAAGCGTCCAACTCTTGGTTTCAGTTCAGGTCACAAGGTTTGAGTTCAAGCCCTGCATCAAGCTCTCCACTGACAGTGCAGAGCCTGCTTGGGATTTTCTCTCTCTCCTTCTCTCTCTGCTCTTCCCGAGCATTCTCTCTCTCTCAAAAATAAATAAATAAACTCTTAAAAAAAGTTAAAAAATTCTTCAAAATCATGATATTTAATGACTATTTCATCATCTAGATATATAATTACTTTAATCATTTATGTGTTCTGGGAAATTTTAATTTTTTCCCTTTTCACTTACACTGTTATGAACATCTTTGCATTTAAATGTCTCTCCACAGCTCTGTTTTTTCCCTCTAGAATAACTAGAAGAGGAATTTTCATGGTACTTGATTTGTGTTATGAATTGCTTGTCAAAAAGCTTTCCAGTTTACATTCTTGTAGAAGTATATGAGAATGCATATGTCCCTATACCCTGCCAGCATGTACTGTAGTTTTTAAAATCTCTGCCAATTTGAAAAGGGGAAAAACGGTTTTAATTTTGAACTTTTTTTTCAAGTGCTTATTGGCCATTTATTGTTTTATTCCCCTGTTCCCTCAGGCTCCCCTTTTAATGACAGGGGATCTGGCGAACCATAGACCCTTAACCTGGATATTTGGATTCTCTTACTCCTTCTAGTTTCCTCTTTAAAGCATGCCCTTCTGCTTGCACTCTGAAGCCCATCCTAATTTGTCCTCATGCCCTTGTCCCCATAATTATTATGTCTTCTCTCCCTTCAGCAACTTCATCCTTTCCTCTTGAAGTCATGCATTCTCTGCCTTCCATCAGAATCAGAACTTCATACTTACTCCTATTCCCTTTTCTAGTATATGAAGTGTGAAGGAATTTGTCAAATTCCTCCAATGTGTACTTAACATGTGACCCCTGCTCCTGAAGGAGGTCCCCATTGGCTGGCCCTCATCCTTGTTCTCTTGTGCTTCTCTATGTTGGACAGTGCATATTTTCTTAAAAACACTTGCTTTGTGTCATTGTGCTACACTCCCAGTAGCTTTGGCTACTTCCGGGCCTCTTCCAAATGCTCCTTGGTTCCTTTCTCTTCACTAACTGTGTGTTTCACATTACATAGCTGCTAATCACTTGGTTCACTTAAGACACGTAGACCTTTTAGTGATTGCCTTGTAATGATTGAATGTTGTCGCCAGTGGGGCAGCTCAGACAGTAAATTCTGGGAGCTGTGGCCCTCAGGGTTGTATATTTGGAGGAGGGAGTTCCTGCCTCCTTGCTTAAGTTTCCTTGCCAAAATACGGTACAAAACTGAACTCTATTCATTAAAGCAAACTAAAACTTAGGTACTAACACAATGCCACCATAGGTTTCCTTCACAACAAACTTCATGTTTACAAATTGTTTTTCATCTATTTTTGACTGGGGTTCACTTGATGCCAGAATTTCACACTTCTCCTAGTGCTACAACATAGAACTCTAGACTGTAGAGTCACCAAGTCACTGTGGCGTCAAAATAAACAAACAAATGGTTTAGAAAGAGACTACAGGTGGTATACACATGCACACATATGTACAATATAAATGAAGGAAACATCAGTCATCACCATGGAGGGATGATTCAGAGATGGTATCAGAACATTTAGCAATTTGGAGGAAAACAGAGCAGATCGTTAACACATGGCGTACTCTAAAATATGTATCCACAGGATTAAAGGCTAAATGTAAAGACAAATATTAGAATAAAATACCAGTGAGTACTTACATCGGCTCTGGATAGGAAAGAATATTCTGAGCTTAAAAACAGTGAAAACAGGGGTGCCTGGGTGGCTCAGTCGGTTAAGCGTCCGACATCAGCTCAGGTCATGATCTCATAGTTCGTGGGTTTGAGCCCCACATCGGGCTCTGTGCTGACAGCTCGGAGCCCGGAGCCTGCTTCAGATTCTGTGTCTCCCTCTCTCTCTGCCCCTCCCCCCCCTTTCAAAAATAAATAAACATTAAAAAGTTAAAAAAAGAAACAAAGACTTAAAGAACAGAGGTACATGGTTAATAGTGCTAAAGAAAAAAGCCAAAACATGAAATTGCACACATAAATAGCATAGCCTTAACTATGAAAACAAAACAAAACAAACAACAACTAAAAGTAACATCAATTCTCATTACATGCCAGGCACTGGGTTGAGCAACTGGGCCTGCGCTCTCTCCAAGAGTCCTCAGAGGAGCCCTGGCGGGAGGTGGGCACTGTTGTGGCCCCTCTTCTCCAGATGAGAACTGGGTGCAGAAAGATGCAGAGATTTGCTCAAAGTCCCACAGCCCCTCAGTGGATGTGCTGGGATTCTAGGTCAGGCTGGCAAGACCACACAGCCCGGCCCCTGGAAACAACGGAAAGAACCTCGAGGCATGTGGGTAGCAGTGACGGTCCCGGAAGCAGAGCCGACGGACACGCGGCAGATTGCTAATGGTGACAGCCCTGAGAAATAGCTGAATGAAAGACATACCGCACATGGGGAGCAGTGATGGATGCTCCCTGGGTGGGGAGTATGTGGTGCTTCTGCCATCAAAGCAAAAACTCAAGAACGTCGATGTCTTTTTAAAGCCTCCAAGAAAGAGGTTGGATGTACATGTGTCACATACTCACGGCAACTGCATGCTTATGAGATGCGATGATGGTGAATTCTCAGCTTCTCTTCTGAAGCCTTTAGTCAAGCGTGCACTCCTAGACACAGTGGCAGAAGAGACCCAGTGGGGTGTGCCCTAGTCTTCACCTCCCACATGCTCCTAGGCATGGCCCTGTTGCCAGCTTTCTGCTGGGGCAGGTGTTGGAATGTCTCTCTGGCGTCCCCTGGGATGTCATCCCTTCCCTGTCTTGGGGCCCTACTGGGTGTCTCCTTGTGCACCATTTTTTTGTGCACACCACCTGCTCACTCTTAGCCAGGTCAAACTTGTTGCACACATGGTACCCTGGTCCAAGCATGATGACAAGCAAGGGTGGCCAGGACCCCTGGAAATGGAAAGGAAGAGAGCAACAGAAGGGCTAAGGCAGAAGTGGAACAGGCCTTTCGGCTCACCTTAGTCCCTGTTCCGGAAAGCACACCAGACGCCAGACACGGGGCCTGCAGACATGGGCTCTAATCCCACCGTACCTGACCTTGGGGGACCCTCATGTCCTTCCCAGGCCCTCCGTCTGATGCTGTGGCTGTCCTCAGACCAGAAGATGTGGGGACCAGCACCAGGCTCTGTGGAAGCCCAGGGCAAAATGGACTCCCAGAGGGGAGGCAGATCAGTGGTTCAGGTGTGAAGTGCATGTCAGGCAGGACTCATGTCCCCATCTCCACTCCCACCCCATCCTGGGAGTCAGACTTCCTAGTAGAGACCAAGGAACAGGACTGAAAGGGCTTGGCACAGCTTTATAATTGGAGGGGATCTGGGCACATGGGCAGGAAGCAAGGTGAGGCTGCACAAGAAGATGGGGAGCCCCCCGTGGGGCCAGTGGGTTTGAGCTGGCACGAGGGGATGCCTTTGCCCACGTTGTCCCAGAGCCTTTGGGGTCTTTCCTGGGGCAGAAACTGGTCCCTGGGAGAGGCCTGGGTAAGGCCCCAGAGAGGCCACAGGGCCTCGGGGTGATCAGGGCCAGGCCACTGCCCACATACGCGGACCCTGTGGACCCTGTGTCCCTTGCCAGTCCTCTCACCGACCCCCTCAGCCTGCAGCAACCATGCAGTTTGAAACAAGGAGCTCCTGTCCCCTTAGATTGTACTTGGTGTTCCCAGGGCTGTGCTTCCTTGCCCCGGAGCGGAGCACATCGCCTGTTGCTGGAGGCCCTCAGCCTCCTCAGGCACAACCCTCAGGACAACCCCTTCTGCCCTACCCCCTCGCCCACACCCCTGCTGGATCTGGGACAACTCCCTCTCCTGGGGCTCCAGCTGCACAGCTCCAAGCTGGGACTTGTTACCTCAGGCCATGTCCCTGTCTCTCCAGGACTTCCTGAGGAACCTTAAGCTCTTAGTGGCTGTGTCCAGGCACAACTTGGTGGACAGGGGAAGGGGGTCTTCCTTTTCTCTGTCATTCAAGTACAGAGGAGCGGTGGTGGCATTCGCAACACCCTAGTTCAGAGGGCACTGTCCCACCGAGTCCATCCAGTGCAGCCTTGCCCAGGGCCAAGGCTCCCCTTTCATGTTGCCATCACCCCCAAAGAGGGCCCAAGTGCACCTTTTCCATCGTGGGGGCTCAGGGGTGCTGGGACTGTTGGGTGGAGGGGTGGGGAGAAGCTAGCTGGGCCTAGGGGCCTCCTCCATGCAGCCCCTGCCATTTGTAGGAACAGTTCCTTCTCCTTCCCCAGATGGACACAGTTTTCTACTCCTTTGCTTCTTTCTCTCCAGCCCCTTTGGGCTCCTGCTTTCTCCAAGATCTTTGCTCTCCATCCACAGGACCCAGTCATCTCCATTTTCTCCAGTCTCTCTGCCTTTGCTGCAGCCCTTAGCCCAGGAACTCAGGGATGTGGCCAGGGGAGAGAAACGCTCCAGAGAGAAGGCAGAGAAGGTGACAGTGGGGCAGAGAAGCACTCTGATTTCATTTGTGCATAAACCTGCCCCATTTCCCCCCAACCACACACATACAGACATGGTGGTTTGCCCTCTAGTGAGTACTTACATCAAGCACTTTCCCCCTTAACACTGATACCACCTTGCTCTTTCATTCAGAGCCATTTCTGGAAGGCCTTCTCTGGTCCAAGACTTGCACCAGATGCTGGCGATTCCAAACTGAATGTCATAATGAGGCCTGCTCCAGTGGTCCTTACAGTCAATGAGGGGAATGGACAATAAATCAAGGGGAAAATCTATATAATTGCAAATCATGGTCAATATGAAAACAAAAGGATGAAAAGTAAGCATTGAAGAAGAATTACTGTATTCAGGGTGGTTTAAAAAGCCACTTTAAGAAGGTGAGAGGATGAAAAGGAGCCCAAATTTTGGGAGTACTGGGGAAAAGCCTGGGAAAGCAAAGGAACAACAAGGGTTTAACCTCTGAGACAGGCGTTTTCAAGATATAAAAAGGCCTAAGCCCCTTGCCTGGAGTAGAACCACTGAAAGGGACATGAGTGGGAGCTGCACTGGGAGGACTAGGCAAGGACCTATAGGCCATGGACAGGAGTCAGGTAGCCATTGGAGTGTTCTGAGCCAAGCAGTGACGTGATCAGATAGGCAGTTTATTTTTTTTTAATTTTTCTTATTTATTTAAATATAGAGAGCATGAGCAGGGGACAGACAGAGAGAGGGAGGGAGAGAGAGAATCCCAAGCAAGCTCCGTGCTGACAGTGGGGAGCCTGACACGGGGTGGCCGACATGAGGCTTGATCCCACAAACCATGAGATCATGACCTGAGCTGAAGTTAAGAGTCAGATGCTCAACCAACTGAGCCATCCAGGTGCCCCTTGAGATAAGCATTTTAGAATGACCCCCTGATTACTTTTTGGAAAATGGGTGCAGAAGAAACCCAAACAAGGAGTGAGTGGTTGGGAACATAGTGAGTTATCCTTGGTAAATATGGCAGTGGCATGGAGAGGCAGTAGCCATGAAGCAATGCAGAAGCACTCCAGGGAGGTGTGTCTGGGTAGGCCCCAAGCTTCACACTATAGCCCCCTTTTGCAAAGGCAGAGGAGTCTCTTTTGATGAATATTCACTTCTTACTCACTTCAAAATGAAGAGTATATATATATATATATATATATAGAGAGAGAGAGAGAGAGAGAGAGTAAGGCCCTTAATGGATTGGAACTGATTAGAAGCTCTGTGTGTACAGGGGTCAGAGAGACTTACTCACTGGAGGCCATGGTTGTGGAGTCAGAAGTAGGTGAACTGGGTTTCCTATGGTGGATTTACTCATGGTAGTGTCTGAAGGTCTCTTCTCTTGACCTAGTTTTTTTTTTTTTTTTTTCTCAATGGAGAAGTTTTTTTTTTCATCTTTTGCCTGGGAGATATTCACCTTATTACCAGTGGTCTGGGAGCTGGGTGGGAAATGGAGCTGGGTGTTTCACTGTTCATCTATCTACACCTTCACCTCATTTTCTAGTTTTTAATAAGTGTTTCTACCCCAAGGCATGCATCAGCATTTGCTGGAATACTTCAGTCACCACACCTCAGTGGTTTATAACATTTCTTTCTCATGCACAGGCCTTTGGGTTGGTTGTGGTGTGCATCAGTTTATGGACATAGCTTCAGGTGTGCTCCATTTGTCTTCTCATTCTGGAACCCAAATGGAAGGAATAGTGGCTACCTGAGTAAGGCGGGGTCTCCTGATGGTTTAGGGCAGGGGTAGACTATGGCAAGCTAAATGACGCAATCACATTGAAGCCTCTCGCTGGACATGGTATACCTCATCTCCGTTCACATTTCATTGGCCAATGCAAGTCATGAATCAAAGCCCAAAGGAGTGGGGCATGGAAGTATTTTCTACCTACAGTGAACCATGGCAAGGACAGGGAGGGAAGGGAGACTTATGACCAAATAAATCTTCCTACGTCATCTGCGGAGGCAATGGTATTAGATGGAGACCTGAATGATGGGGAGGTGTTGGGCATCTGGAGAGGAAGAACACTCCCAAAAGAAGGAATAGCACATGAGAGCTTGGTGAGTCCCTAGAACTGGGAGATCTGAGTGGTTGGAGCAGAGTAAGGGATCAGCATGAGGTGAGGTCAGATAGGCACTTGGGTCAGTGAGGCAGAAGGCCATGAGAAGAGGTCAAGATTCATTTCCAAGAGTGATATGAAGCCCCAGCCTGGCATATTTTAAGAGAGGGATGTAACAGGTTTGTATTTACTTTTTAAAGGATCTCTCTAGCTGCTTTGGGAAAGAAAGATGGAACGGGAAAGAAAGGTCACAAGAGGACCAAATAGGAGGTGAATGCAGTCAGTAGTTTAAGCTAAAGATACTGGCATCTTGGACTTATGGTGTAGCCATGGAGATAGAAGTTGGTGGGCTTGGAAGACTGTTGGAAGCTGAATGGACAGAACTTGGTGACAGAGTAAATGTGGGTAAGGGAGAGAAGGAGATGTGAGAATTTGGTCCCAGGCACCTACCTTGGATTACCACAGGGCTATGGTTATCATTCAGAAACAGAGAGGTGAGGGGAAGGGAGAGGAAGAGAAATATCAAGATCATAGGGCGTGGAGGAAAGGTCATTTCTAAACTGAGGAGTCTTGCTGGGACATACTGAGGTCTCTTAGGACAAAATAACCCAAAGAACCTTCCATGAGCAATAAAAGGGAGCCAAGTGGTGGGTCTGGCAGAGTGAGCTTGCAGCCTGAGAGGGGCTGGCCCAAGGCAAGTTCACCTCCAGGGCAAATGAGTCTGAGAAAGTGCAGCAAACTCTCCAGAGGCAGTTCATTGGAGTGTGATTCTTTTTATCGTTATTATCATTGACAGTGGGTACGGCTGGGGAGAGGAATAGAGCATGTGGGACTGTAAGAGGTCCATGGTATGCTATTATATTTTGTTCCACATAAATGTGGACCGTTTACATTCTTTTACATATAATATATCATGTTATTACTGTGGGGCAAAAACCATGAAAACCATAAAGGAATTCACTATAATAATTGAATGTAGCATGGTATATATTTAAGAACTAGGGAAATGAGCATGTTTCAGCTTTAGCTATGCCGTCTCATCACTGTGGGACATAGAGCAAGTCCATTTCCTCCATGGGCCTCAGTTTCCCCATCTGTACAATGAGGAAATGTCACTGCAACCTGCTTACTCTGAAGGCCTGGGACTCTGTAACCCTGAGGCTATCCTCATGTGGCCCATGTGCTTCCTCTTTCCTTAGTGCATCTTTACCCCTTCACCACTCCCAGGAGTTCAAATGGTCCCCATGGAGTGAGTGAAGGAGGAAGAGAAAAACTGTGCAGATGACTTTATGGAAGAGTTTTACTGAGAAGGAGCACAGAGAACCAGGGCTGTCATTAGAGGGAAATGTGAAGACAAAAGAGAGCCAGTATACGAGAGGCAGCCAGTACAGGTTTGGGACTTAAATGGATAGAGTGTGACACTGTAGTGGATGCTTGCTACATATTTGTTGGATTAAATTTACATTAAAGCAATCCTAGCAATGGAGATGCACAGTTGCAAAGCATGGAGAGAAGAGATGTAGTTGAAGTATTTACTTTTTAGGAAGGGATTTCAAGGGTAGTGAGGGAAATAATGTTTAATGTTTGATTTTGGACACACTAAAAATAAGATACTCATGGAATTTTCAGTAGTCTTAGAAATTTGTATTGAAAACTTGGGAGAGAGTTAGAAGCTAGAGGTAGAGATTTGGAAGACATTGTTAAAGGTCATAGTTGAAGCCAGAACGAGATTATTCAGGGAGAGTGTAGTGTGAACTAAACACAAGGCAGAGAAGGGAACCTGAGAACTGAAACACTTCAGGGCCAGGAAAGGAAGAAGAACTGAAGAGGAAAGATAAACAGGAGATAGAGGGAAGGAAAGAACCATCCTCTTCATGGCTTGGAGAGGAAACATTCATCCAGGAGCTATAGTCTGCAAGAAAAGAGGGATACTGACTTGGAGTTAGTCAATGACTACAGGGAAAGGTAGAAGTTAGCAGAGTCTGATGACAGGATGGTTAAAGTTTGGTGTTTTTTAGGGAAGAGGGGAGGAGAATGATCTGCAAGTGACAATGAGTATCGGGTTCAGGAGGAGATTTGCCTCACATTCTTGTCCAAGTGTTTAAGACACATGTTTTAACTCTTAATGTTTATGAGCCTAGATTTTAGTATCATTCCCGTTATTCAGGTAAAGTAACAAGGCCAGAGAGTGAAAACTATAAATGGAAAATCTAGGACAGACGCTCAGGCAGTCTGGTGCCAGAGACTGGACTCTTACCACCATGCGGATTGCCTCCCAAGAGAAAAAAAGGAAACCATCTTGAATTAAAACAGTACTTCCATACAAATTATGTCACCCATAGATATTCATATAATGTACATAGAAATCAGGAGCCCCATTAGACCAATTGCTCAACAACACACTATGGGAATTGTTCACGGTAGGGCAGGTTATGCTAGTAAACTGATAGCCTCCAATCCTAGTAGCTTCTCATCACAAAACCTTATTTTTTTAAGTGTATTTATTTTTGAGAGAGAAAGAGAGAGAGAGAGAGAGAGAGAGAGAGAGAACACGTGTGGGACAGGGGCAGACAGAGAGGCAGAGAGAGAATCCCAAGCAGGCTCCATGCTGTCAGCGCAGTCCCTGATGCGGGACTCAAACTCATAAACCAAGAGATCATGACCTAAGCCAAAATTAAGAGTCAGACACTTAACCTACTGAGCCACCAGGCACCCCAGAAAACCTTGCTTTTTAAAGCTCATGCTTCCTGTTCCTCACAGGTCAACAGAGGTCCTGGATAATCAGGAACTCCATCTACTTTGTACCTTCATCCTCTGGAACTCATGACGTCCTCATACTCAAAGAACAAAGCATACCAACTCTTAAATTCTTTGGTTTAGAAGCACTAAACATCATTCAAGCACTATTTATGGGCCACAGGCCAGCACTGATCACATGGCTCTTCCTAATTGCATGGGGTCAGGTCGAGGTGGAGGAGGAAGGGACTGGGAAATATAAAGAAACAAATAGGATATTTGCTGAGCACTACTGTGTGAACCACAGGGACCTTCTACTAGAGGGGCTTGGATGACTTGTTTCACATATGGCTTAAAAATCCTTGGAGGCTTGTTTTGTTGGGAATTGTTATGGCTGTTTTATTTGTGTGTGTGCCTGTGTGTTTGCAGTCATAGCTCATTGGAGACTTCAGTATCTCTGCTATTTCTGTACTTTACTCTTACCATTTTATTCACGCATGCATTCATTCACTCATTCAACAACTATTTATTGAACACCTACTGTGGGGCAAAAATTTCTGCCCTCATAAAGGTGCTATTTGAATGGGATCAGATAATTGACACAATGAACATATGATGCCTGGCAAGTGGTGAAGAAAAATAAAGCAGTGAGGGGATATGAAGTGCCAGGCCTGAGAGCTGCAGTTTTCCATATGCAGTCAGGGAAGGCCTAAGTTTTGGAGCTTAGGAGTAAAAGTTTTGGAGCTTTAGGGGCCAGTTATGTATGGCAGTCTGGATAGGTTAGCTAGGTTTTGTGAGATCTCTGTGGATTGGCTAATGTAAATAATTTCCTAGGTTCCAGGGCATAGAGGCTATCCTTAAGTGTCTGGTACCTGGCCCCAGGATAATTAGGACAGGTATCCTGGAGTGTTAGAGCATGGTGTTGGAAGTAGTTGGAGTACAGACTTAACCAGCTGCTCAAGAAAGGGAACTGACTGGCCCGTGACCAAAGCCTCAAAACTGGGTCAAGACATCATTTTGGGGAAAAAACCATACAACTATATTACAGAAGGTTGCAGACAAGGCCCTGAAGAAAAAGGGAATCTGATATGTTACAGCAAAAGCAATGAGGCTAGTGGGACTGAAGAAGAGGGAGTGCAGGCGAGAATGGGAGGAAATAAATTCAAGAGCTTTCTAGGGGCCATGATGTAGTGAGTTCTCTAGAGCATTGTAAAGGCCTAGACTTTGACCCAGAGCCAGAGGGTAAGCCCCTGGAGGTCTTTGAGCAGATAAGTGCCATGATCTGCCATAACATTTTAAGAAACTCTCTTGGGCTGTTGTGAGTAGAGTGTATCAGGGAGTAAAACAGAAGCAGGGTGACCAGTTTGGCTGCTCTTACAACAATCTAGGAAAGAGGTGATGGTGACTTGGACCAGGGGAGTGGCCCTGGAGGGGAAGAGAGGTGGACAGATTCAAGAGATACTCTGAATATAGAGCTGACAGGATTTGCTGGTAGGTCAGATATTAGGATGTGAGATAGAGTCAAGGATGAACTTAAGGTTTTTGCCCTGAGCAACTGGGAGTACAGTTGACATAACTGAGATGGGGATGATATGGCAGGCACAGGTTTGGGAATTTGAGAGTTTGAGAGTTACAAAGGGAGTTGAGAATTCATAAGCAGAACTACTGTACAATCCAGCAATTGCACTACTAGGTGTTTACCTAAAGAATACAAAAATACTGATTTGAAGGGATACATGCACCCCAATGTTTATAGCAGGATTATCTACAATAGCCCCACATTGGGCTCTGTGCTGACAGCTTAGAGCCACAGACCCTGCTTCGGATTCTGTGTCTCCTTCTCTCTCTGCCCTTTCCCCACTCATGCTCTGTCTCTATCTCTCAAAAATAAATAAAGATTAAAAAACAATATCATTGACTATATTCTCCATATACTACCTTTTATTGTCATGACTTATTCATTCCATATCTGGAAGCCTGCAACTCCTACTCCCCTTCACCCATTTTTGCCCAACTCCTTATCCTTCTCCCCTCTGACAACCATCTATTTGCTGTCTGTATTTAGAATTCAATTCTTTTTTTTAATGTTTATTTTTGAGAGGGAAAGAGAAAGAGTGTGAGTAGGGGAGGGGCAGAGAGAGAGGGGGGCAGAATATCCGAAGCAGGATCTGTGCTGACAGCAGAGAGTCCGACGCAGGGCTCAAACTCATGAACCCCGAGATCATGAACTAAGCCAAAGGTGGATGCTTAGCCAACTGAGCCACCCAGGAACCCCTAGAATTCAAATTCTTCATCAGTTTTATGAATCTTCTGTGAGTTAACACATTTTAAAAGTCATTTGCAAATCAGCTCTTGGTCTTTTGCAAAGAGATGTCTATTCTAGTATTATAAAGTGTGTTCCAAAATTTTAATCAGCAGAGTCACTGCATCTTTGTGTTTCCTGTGTGCTCTCTTTTCCCACAAAGGTAACTGTCCACTAGAATAAGAGAGGAAAATACTACTTGTATCCCTGAGTTTTTTTTAAATATAATTTATTGTCAAGTTAGCTAACATATAGTGTATACAGTGTGTTCTTGGTTTCAGGAGTAGATTCCCATGATTCATTGCTTAAATACAACACCCACTGCTCATTCCAAATCCCTGAGTTTTTAGTTTTCTACCTGACAATATGCAAGATTGACTTTGATAAATCAGGAGACTGGAGAGGAGGAAACTACCCAAGAAGCCATTAGAGAGACTCAGCACTGTACAGTCGCATCTACCAGTCCTCCCAGTTCTGAGATCATCTTCTGCTGTTGCTTGTTATCTTCAATCCTTCTCTACCTCCTTTCCCATGGCTTTATTTCCCAGCTACTTTATGGCCTAGTGAAGCTCTCTGTCTTCATCTGTTTGGGTTCCTACAACAAAATACCACAGACTTGGTGACTTATAAACAACAGACATTTATTTTTCACAGTTCTAGAGCTGGAAGTCCAAGATCAGGGTGCCAGCATAGTTGTGGTCTGGTAAGGACCCTCTTCTGTTTGCAGAAAGTCAACTTCTTGCTGTGTCCTCACATGGTAGAAGGATGAGCTTAGCTGTCTAGAGCCTGTTTTATAAGTATAAGGACACTAATCCCAGTCCTGAGGGTTCCATCTTTATGACATAATTATTTCCCCAAAGTCCCACCTCCTAATAGCATCACTCTGAGGATTAGGTTTCAACATATCAATTTTGCAGGGACACAAACATTCAGAACATAGCATTCTCCTTGGTATTCATTTCTCACGTACCATTTCTGTTATTTATCTGCCTGCTTGTACACATCTCTATTCTTTTTTTATGACTATAATTTACTGTCAAATTGGCTTACATACAACACCCAGTGCTCATCCCAACAAGTACCCTCCTCAATGCCCATCACCCATTTTCCCTGTCCCCCACCCCCCCCATCCACCCTCAGTTTGTTCTCTGTATTTAAGAGTCTCTTGTGGTTTGCCTCCCTTCCTCTCTGTTTGTAACTATGTTTTCACTCATATGTGGATCTTGAGAAACTTAACAGAAGACCATGGGGGAAGGGAAGGGGGAAAAATAGTTCCACTTCTCTATTCTAATCCCATTTTGAATCTACAGAGGTGACTCTGAGAATTGTTGACACCATGTATGCCTTAGAGGTACTGTTTTCCATTGCATGTCCCTGGCCCAATTGCCACTTTTGTATTGCTTTCAGACTGGGAATACAGACCTGAGACTAAGGATCAACTTCCCAGCAGGACATTTTTGAAGAAGATTCATTCCAGGGAGTGACAATAGAAAGACTGACAGGGAATGGTCCCTGGGACTCTGTGTTGCATGAGACTTGGGGATGTGAGGACCATTTAGAGAAACATTCAGGAAAAGTAGTCATATTGCACAAGAGAAACTTTAGGGAGGTCACTATTTATGAATGCAGTGCTTTTGAGGGAAGCTTCAGTCTGTAGTCAATTCTTGTTTCACAGTAGGGAATTACTACAGGAGAAAATCTCCTTACATGTGACACACATGGAGGGAGTCTGACACCAAATTTAAACCTGATTATTCAACAGGGCTTCTGTGCAGATAAGAAACTGTGGCAATGTAGTGAATGTGGGAAGTCATTATGTGACCATTCCACCTTCATTGGTCACCAGGGCATTCACAATGGAGAAAAACCCTTTATGTATAACAAATGTGTGAAAGCCTTCATTCAGAGCTCATCTCTTACAAAGCATCAAAGACCTCATACTGGAGACAAACCCTTTAAATATAATTAATGTGAGAAACCCTTCAGCCAGACCTCATCACTCATTGACCACCAGAGAATCCACACAAGAAAGAAGCCTTATCAATGCAGTGAATGTGGGAAGGCATTCAACAATAGCACACACCTGACTCAGCACACATGCATACACACAGGGGAGAAGCCCTATGAGTGTCATGAGTGTGGGAAGGCCTTCAGCCATAGCACACACGTGACCCAGCATCGCAGTATCCACACTGGAGAGAGGCCTTATAAGTTCTGTGAATGTGGGAAGACCTTTAAAGATGCCTCCTCTGTCACTCATGACATTGATTCACAAAAGAGGGAAACCCTATAAATAAATGTCTTGACTGGGAAAGGTTTCAATGCTCTTTCAGAGCTTGCTCAGCACAAAAGAATTCATACTGGAGAGAAACCTTATCATGGTTGAATGTGGAAAAACCTTCAGCCAGAGCTCATCTCTAATAAAACACCTCAGATTTCATACATGAGAAAAGTTATTTAAATGAGTGAATGTGACAAAACTCCTCTCTTTGGCCAGAACTCATCTCTTATTCACCATCAAGGTAGCTTATATTGGAAAGAAGCCTTTCTGATGCAATGAATGTGGAAGAGCTTTCAACCAGGGCATATACCTGACTCAGCACTTTCAAATTTATACCAGAAAAAAGCTGTATGAGCGAAATAAAGGTGGGAAAGCATTAGCTTGGAACTTTACTCTTATTTTTTTTTGATGTTTATTTTTAGAGAGAGAGAGAGAAAGACAGGGTGCCAGTGGGGGAGGGGCAGAGAGAGAGGGAGACACAAAATCCAAAGCAGGCTCCAGGCTCTGAGCTGTCAGCACAGAGCCTGATGTGGGGCTCGAACCCACAAACCATGAGATCACAACCTGGGCCGAAGTTGGATGCTTAACTGACTGAGCCACTCAGGTGCCCCTGAGCTTGTCTCTTATTAATCACCAGTGGATCCACACTGGAGAGAAGCCCTATGAGTGCAACATTTGTAATAAGGCCTTTATCCAGAGCTCCTGCTTCACCAAACATCTCAGCATTCACACTGGAGAGAAATCCTATGGCTGTCCTGAGTGTGAGAAAACCTTCAGCAAGAGCTCATCACTTAATGAGCACCTGAGGACTCACACTGGAGAAAAGCCATAAGAGTTCTGTGAGTGTAGGAAGGCCTTCAACAAGAGCATGCACCTGACCCAGAATTACAGGATCCACACTGGAGAGAGACCCTATAAATGCAATGAATGTGGGAAGGCCTTTGCTGATACCTCATCTTTTTCTAGATGCCTCTTTGTTTCCACTGGAAAGAAATCCTATAGATGTGATGAATGTGGAAAAGCCTTTAGTAGCCCTTCAGGGCTTATTCAGCATCAAAGAATACACACAGGGAAGAAGCCCTACAGATGCGCAAAATGTGGAAAAGCTTTTAGTAGAAGTATACACCTTCTTGAACATCAGTGAATTCACACTGGAGAGAAACCCCACAAATGTAAAGAATGTGGGAAAGCCATCACTCAGAGCTCACATCTTACAAAACATCTGAGAACACACACTGGAGGGAAACCCTATAAATGTAAGGAATGTGAAAAAACCTTCAGCCAGAGTACATCCCTTATACATCATCAGAAAATTCATACTACAGAAAAGCCCTATGAATATTATAATTCCTTTACAGAATTGCACCAGAGTATTTACACTGGAGGCAGAGCCTATGAATGAATGTTGATGCTCAGAGGGACCATTGGATGTGAGGATTACTGAAATTAACTTTTAACATTCCTTCCCATTCTGAGATATCATTGTAGGAAATGTTGGGGTCCTCCCCTTTGCCTAAGATTGTGTTGCATGTTGTGTGGGTAAGATACCATTGCAAATATATCTCTTTCCGCTGTAAATTAGAGTGGACTGAGAATTAACATTTGATGGGGCTTCAAAATCAAGGGATTAAATGTAAATGTAAATGTTGAGTATTAAAAGTATTATATAAGATACAGTTGGGATTTTTCAGGGCATGATGCTCTTACATAATATGTGTTTGTACTTCTGGTCCCTATAAAAGTCCCACAGTGACTGCCACTTGAGGTTTTAGGATGTGTAGGCTGGGACAGATGAAGTTATACTAAAAGTGTGTAGAGTTGTGCAATGTGAAAAAGTGCGGTAAAGAACACTGAGAACTCTGAAATGAGAGAGAGAGGAAGCCATGGAGTTGGAAGGTTATGTGAGGCCATCTAATCTAGGGCTTTTCAAATGTTTTGAAGTGACATACTATATACATGTATACACATGTATATGCATGTGTGTATACATACATACATATGTATATATACACATATATATGTGTATATACACATATACATATATGTATACATATGTATATATACATACACATATGTATATATGTATGTATGTATTTATACACACACATAGTACATGGAAACTTGGTACATGGTAAAGTTTCAAATTAACCAATATTAAGATAGCAAATTAGAGCTTAGGGGTTATAATGCAGTTTGTTGTTCTTGTCTTTGTTCCTTATGTAAATAATAGTCAAATAGATGTACCAACTTTCTCTTATATTCCAGATATATTCTTATCAAGTTGAATACATAAAAGTCAAATTTCACATGTATTTTTTTGAAAATTACCTTTTGAATAAATAATTCTTCTGTGAGTCACACACATAAGTGATGTCTCTCTTTTACTTAATGTCCAAGGCAGTAAGTGTTGTCTGTATCCCAATGTAAATCTAACACCTTCGTCAATTATGGTTCTACTTTTCATTCTAAATTTATGCTTCCCCTTAGCCCACTGCTAGATTTCAGTTGTCAGAATTCACCTTTCCTGACTTCCTAAAAGCCCATCTCCAAAACCTAGTTTAAAGGGTTACCTTTTGGGTCCAGTCAGGAACAGAAGGTTAGGAAGAAACCTGGAGGCTTGGGAGGATTGGCAGTGAAATCCAGGTTAAGGATCCTCCTTCTCTTCAAGTAGGCTTGAGCAGTTGTAAAGAGCTTCTGTTCACAGGGTCTGGGCCTACAGCACTGGTTTTGATGCTTTTAGATATCCCTTTCCAATATCAAGTTTGAACAACTTTCCTGTAGTTATCTGGCTGGCCATTAGTAGACCTAAGGCAAGAACAAGGGTATATGACGCCCAAGATATGCTTTCTTCCATGATACGAGGCTGAGAAACAATTCCTGGAAGGCTCCCAGGACTTCGAGAATAGTAGATATGGAGGATCCTGGAAACTGGAAAATTCATAGTCCCATGATTCTACTCATGTAATGGTCAGATTCTGTACACAGGGCAACTAAATGAAGGAGACCCAAACTGTGATCAAAACAGTATGATACTGGCACAAAAATAGGCACATAGATAACTGGAACAAAATGGAGAGCCCAGAAATAAGCCCACACTTATATGGCCAATTAATCTATGAGAAAGGAGGCAAGGATATACAATGGAGAAAAGACAGTCTCTTCAATAAATGGTGTCGAGGAAACTGGACAGCTGCATGTAAAAGAATGAAACCGGACCACTTTCTTAACACCATACACAGCAATAAACTAGAGATGGATTATAGACCTAAATGTGAAGCCTGAAACTATAAAACACCTAAAAGAAAACATCAGCAGTAATCTCTTGGACATCGGCCTTAGCAACATATTTATTTCTCCTCAGGCAAGGGAAACAAGCAAAACCAAGCTTTTTTCAAAATTATTTTTAATCTTTATTTATTTTTGAGAGAGAGAGAGAGAGAGAGAGAGAGAGAGAGAGAGAGAGAGAGAATGAGCATGAGCAGGGGAGGGGCAGAGAGAGAAGGAGACACAGAATCTGAAGCAGGCTCCAGGCTCTGAGCTGTCAACACAGAGCCCGATCCGGGGCTCGGACTCAATGACGTGAGATCATGACCTGAGCCAAAGTCGGACGTTTAACCGACAGAGCCACCCAGGCGCTCCTAAACTGTTGGTTCTAAAAATAATTTCTTAATATCATTAAATATCCAGTTAGTGATAAGGCTTCTTCTATTGCATGAAAAACCATTCAAACCATTAGGTCAACATTAAGCAATAGTAAAAAAAAAAGTTTTTTAAACAGTTTGATTATTTGAATCAGAAACCAAATAAGTATCATACATTGTGATTGGTAGAGATGTCTCTTAAGTCCCTTTTAATCTGTAGGATCTTCCTTCATACTTTTCCTGTTACTTTTTCTTGTTTTACTGTGTTAAGGTTCACATAACATAATGTTTACCACTTTAATCATTTTAAAGTGTACAATCCAGGAGCATTTAGTACATTCACAAAGTTGTGCAACCATCACCTCTAATTAGCTTCAAAACATTTTCGTCACCCCAAAAGGAAACGCTTACCCATTAAGCAGTCATTTTCCATTCCCCCAGTTCCCAGAATCTGGCGAACACTAATCTGTTTTGTGTCTCTCTCAAGTTGCCTCTTCTGAATATTTCATATAAATGGAATCAAACAACACGTGGTCTTTTGTGTCTGGCACCTTTCACTTAGCATAACGTCTTTAAGGTTCATGAATGTTGTAGCATACATCAGAACTTCATTCATTCTAATTGACCAAATAATATTCCACCACATGGGTATACCAAATTTGTTTACCCATTCTTCATTTGATGCAAACTTGAGCTGGTTCCATCTCTTGGCTGTTGTGAATAGTGTTTCTATAAACATTCTTGTAGAAGCTTTTGTTTAAGTGCTTGTTTTCAATTATTTTGGGTGCACACCTAGCAGTGAAATTGATGAATCATATGGTTATTCTAATTTAACACACCGGGGAATCACCAAATTGTTTGACATGATGGCTGCACCATTTTATATTTCTACCAGTAATATATGAGGGTTACAATTTCTCCACATTATTGCCAACACTTATTTTTATTTTTATTTTTAATTAACATACAGTGTTATATAAGTTTCAGTTGTACAATATAATCATTCTATAGTTGTATACATTACCAGTGCTCATCATGGTCCGTAAGTGTACTCTTAGTCCCCTTTATTTGTTTCATCTGTCCAGCCACCCACCTCCCATCTGGCAACCACCAGTTTATTCTCTGTAGTTAAGAGTCTTGTTTTTTCTTTGTCTTTTTTTTTTTTTACTTTGTTTATTTGCTTTGTTTCTTAAATTTCACATATGGGTGAAATCATATGGTATTTGTCTCTCTATCTGACTTCCTTTACTTAGCATTATACCTTGCAGGCCCATTCATGTTGTTGCAGTGAAGCCTTCAATAAAGATGGGGGATATATATAAAAAAGAAGCTGTCAGAGATGTAGCATTCAATAACTTAAATACAAAATACACTAGAGTACTAGAAGGGGGACGCCTGGGTGGCTCAGTCGGTTAACTGTCTGACTTCTGATTTCGTCTCAGGACATGATCTCATGGTTTGTGAGATGGAGAACTGCACTGTGCTCTGCACTGACAGTGTGGAGCCTGCTTGGGATTCTCTCTCTCTCTATCCCTCCCTCTTTCTCTCTCAAAATAAACAAACAAACAAACATTTAAAAATACACTGGAGAGAGTCAATAGCAGATCAGAGGATGCAGAAGAACAGAATAGCAATCTGGAAGATACAGTAATGGAAAGCAACCAAGCTGAACAGCAAAAAGAAAAAAGAGTGATAATAAATGAGAATAGGTTGAGGGAACTCAGTGACATCATCAGGCATAGTAATATTTGCATTCTGGGGATCCCAGAAGGAAAAGGGGGGGCAGGAAATTTATTTGAAGAAATTATTTTCCTCTTTAAAAAATTATAGCATTCTTAGTGTGAAGTGATGTCTCATTGTAATTTTGAATTCTATTTCCCTAAGGACTAATGATGTTGAGCATCTTTCCATGTGCTTATTGGCTGTTTGTAGATCTTATCTTTTTTGGAGAAATTTCTATATTCAAGTCTTTTGTCCATTTTAAAATGTAGTTGTCTTTTTGTTGTTGAGTTGTAAGAGTTCTTTATATAGTCTAGATACTAGATGCTTATCAGATATATGATTTGAAAATACTTTCTCCCATGCTACAGGTTGTCTTCTCCCTCTTTTGAAAGTGTCCTTTCATGCTAAAATTTTTATTAAGTCCTATTAATGCAGTTTTTCTTTTGTTGCTTGTACATTTGTTGCTATATCTAAGAAAATATTGCCAGATCCAAGGTCATGAAGATTTACCCCTGTGTTTTCTTTAAAGAGCTTTATAGTTCTAGCTATATTTAGGTCTTTGATCCATTTTGAGTGGATCTTTGTGTTCGTTGTGAGAAGAGGGTCTACCATCCTTCTTTTTGCATGTGGATACCCAGTTGTTCCAGCACCATTTGTTGAAAGGACTGTTCTTTTCCCACTGGATGGTCTTGGCACCTTTGTTGAATATCAATGGCCATATGTGTATGTGTTTGTTTTTGGACCCTAATTCTATAGTCTACTGGTCTAAATGTCTACACTTGTGACAGTACACACTATCTTTTTTAAAAAAATATTTATTTAAATTCAAGTTAGTTAACATACAATGTAGTATTGGTTTCAGGAGTAGAACCCAGTGATTCATCACTTATTTATACCACCCAGTGCTCATCCCAACAAGTGCCCTCCTTAATACCCATCACCCATTTAGCCATCTCCCTACCCACCTCCCCTCCAACAACTCTCAGTTTGTTTTCTTTCAGAGTCTCTTATGGTTTGACTCCCTTTCTGTTTTTATCTTATTTTTGCTTACCCCCCCCCATGTTCATCTGTTGTGTTTCTTAAATTACACATATGAGTGAAATCATATGATAAAGAATATGTATATTCCCTCTCTCTCTCTCTCTCTCTCTCTCTTTATATATATATATATATATATATATATATATATATATATATTCTTTAAATTAACATCCCAGGAAACAACAGATGTTGGAAGGATGTGGGGAAAGGGGAACCCTCTTACACTGTTGGTGGGAATTCAAACTGGTGCAGTCACTCTGGAAAACAGTACGGAGGTTCCTCAAAAAATTAAAAGTAGAACTACCCTATGACCCAGAAATTCCACTACTAAGTATTCATCCAAAAGATATAAAAATGCTGATTCGAAGGGGGCACATGGACCCCAACGTTTATAGCAGTGCTATCCACAATAGCCAAATTATGGAAAGAGCCAAAATGTCCACGCTGTCTTAATTATCATAACTTTGTACTCAGTTTTTTTTTGTTTTCAAGTTTGTTTTGGTGTTGGGAGTCCCTTACAATTCTATATGAATTTGAGGATCACATCTCCATTTCTACAAATAGGGCATTGGGATTTTGATAGGGATCACACTGACACTGCAGACGAATTTGGAGAGTGTTGCCATCTTAACAATATTACATCTTCCTGTCCATGAACCCAGGGTGTCTTTTCATTTATTTAGGTTCTCTTTAACTTCTTTCAACAATGTCTTGTTGTTTTCAGCATACAAGTCTTGCATCTCCTCAACTAACTTTACTCCCAAGTATTTTATTCTTTTTAATGCTATTGTAAATGGAAATGGAATTATTCTCTTAGTTTCCTCTTTAGACTGTTCATTGCAAGTATATGGACACACAACTGGATTTTGTGTACTGATTTTGTATTCTGGAACTTTTGTAATAGATTTCTTAGGATTTTTAAATAGATAAGATTCTGTGATCTGCAAATAGAGTTAGGTTTATTTATTCTTTTATTTTATTAAAAAATTTAATGTTTTATTTTATTTTTGAGAGAGAGAGAAAGAGAGAGAGAGAGAGAGCAGGGGGAGGGGCAGACAGAATCCGAAACGGGCTCCAGGCTCTGAGTTGTCAGCACAGAGCCTGATGTGGGGCTCAAACCCACAAACCGTGAGATCATGACCTGAGCCAAAGTCAGATGCTTAACCGACTGAGCCACCCAGGTGCCCTTAGGTTTATTTCTTCCTTTCCACATTTGATGCCTTTTATTTCTTTTCCTTTCCCAATTGCTCCGGCTAAAACTTTCAGTACAGTGTTAAATAGAAGTGGCAGGAGTGAACATTTTGTCTTGTTTGTGGTCTTAGGGGGACACTTTCATTCTTTTACCATGGAGTGTGATATTAGCTGTGGGTTTTTCATAAATGCCCATTTTCAAGTTGGGGAAATTCCCTTATTTTTAATTTTTTAAATGTTTATTTATTTTTGAGGGAGAGAGCGTGAGCAGGGGAGGGTCAGAGAAAGAGAGGACAGAGGATCCAAAGCAGGCTCTGCGCTGACAGTAGTGAGCCCAATGTGGGGCTCGAACTCACAAACTGTGAGATCATGACCTGAGCCGAAGTCGGATGCTCAACTGACTGAGCTCAACCCAGGTGCCCCAGGGAAATTCCCTTCTAATTCTAGTTTTCTGAGTGCTTTTTACCATGAAAGAGTATTGGGTTTTGTCACATGCATTTCCTGCATCATTTTGTGATAATCATGTGGTTTGTTCCCTTCATTTTATTAGTGTGGTGTGTTATATTGTTTTTCATATGTTGAACCACCCTTTACATTCCTGGGATAAATCCCACTTTACGATGATGTATAATCCTTTTAATTAAAAGTCTTCTAATTAAGGAAACTGCTGTTTTGTCTGCTAGTATATTTTTTGGTGTTTTTGCATTTATATTGTTAAAGGATATTGGTCTGCACTTTTCTTGTGGTGTCCTAGTCTCACGTTGCTATCAGGGTAATGTTGGCCTCATAAAATGAGTTAGGAAGCTTCCCCCCTCTCTTCTATTCTTTGGGAAGCGTTTGAGAAGGATTTGTAGTCCTTCTTTAGCATTTGGTAGAATTCACCAGTGAGGCCACCAGGTCCTGAGCTTTTCTTTGTTCTGAGGTTTTTGATAATAGATTCAATTTCTTTACTTTTTCATAGGTGTATTGAGAATTTCTATTTCTTCATCAGTCAGTTTTGCCAGTTGTGTTTCCAGGAAATTGTCCATTTCATGTAACTTATTTAAATTTGGTGCCATCTTTCATAGAAATCACTTATAATCTTTTTTTTTTAAATCTCTGTAAGGCTGATAGTAATGTTCCCAATTTTATGTCTTTTTTTTCTTGTTTTTCCCAAGGTTTATCGAGATTTAATTTACAAAAGTTGTATACATATAAGGTATACAACTTGATGATTTAATATACTTGCACATTAAAATAATCACTGCATTTAAGCTGGTTAACCTATCCACCAATGCACATAGTTACTTTTTTTTCTTTTGCTTGTGAGTAATCTGAGTCTTCTCACTTTTCTTAGTACAGAATTAGTATTTCTTTTATTTTCTTATATTGTAGGGAGATAGCAGCTTTGTAGGCTTCCATGTGTGCCTTTCCATATAATGTCACTTGTGCTAATATGAAGATTCTGTCACCTACCAAGCACATTATTGCCAACTATATACTGAGAGTCTGGAGAAAAAAAAAAAAACCCTGGGTGGACCCACAGAACCGTTGGATGTCCTGTCAGAGAGAAATGAGACAGAAGTCCATTATTGCCTAGACTTCATAAGTCCCTTTATAAGCAGAGAACTCATATTCAATATTCTTTTTTTTTAAATGCAGGTATCCTCCTTACCACAGTGCACAATTACCTTGGTAAAATAGATAAGGGTTTTTTAGGAAAGGCTTGGCTGGGTTTTTCCACCACTTCACTCAGAGGGCTCTGTCTGGGCCTGGGGGATGACTTAGACCTGGATACTTGGTGGGAGACTACAGTTTTCCACTACAGCTGCTAACATCAGCTTTCTGCTTGCCAGCTCTCATTTTGTTTATTTTTTGTTTTCCTTATAAAAAGCAAATAACAACTCAGCTAGCTGTACACACATCTAGATCCTGGAACACTACTGTCTATAACATTGCCACAGATTCTGGTCAGTCAGATGAGACTGACCCCCACCTTGGCCTTGCTGCCCAGTAGGGTAATGATGCTCACCCTGTCCATGATAGTTTTGTGCCACCATTGGGACCCTGCCTTTTGAGAATCCTGTCTTCTCCATTGATTGCCAATTCCATGCCAGCATTGCTTGCTTCCAACAATGGTTTGCAGAGGAGAGTCAGCACTGAGTTTCTCAAAGATGCCAGTGCCACTTCACCAGCACGTTCCTTATTTGAGCAGTGACTTCTCTGCCCTCCAAAGAAAGAGAGGCTGGAGGTAGGACATATGATCTCACGTTACAAATCACAGCTAAAAACCTTCCGCCCTGGACCTTCTCGCCAATTCCTCAATTTTCCAATATTTCCATGCCATTTACTGTAGACTGTTGTTGTCCAAGCTTATATAACATGCATATTAGGCTGCTGGGTTGGCCCCTTTAAGGACATCAAACCCTGAGTCACATCTCTGTGCTCCCACGTTATTAAGTTCTCCCCCATATTGACTTATATTCTGTCCCCTGACTTGCAGGCTCAATATTCTCAAAATCCATTGGCACATATATTATCTCACTTCATGCAAATAGAGATGAGCCACGTCCTACAGTTTTTCTGAATGTAAGGCATTTCCCATCCAAACAAAGCTTTATTTTGTTTTCCTGTGCTGTGATCTTACCTAGTCTTACCTGCCCTTGTTATTAGTCCGATAGCAATGAAAGTTAGCAGAGATTAATGTTGAATAAGAGAAGCAACATCTGTTCAGGCAGCTGCCCTAGATGAGGTCTTTGCAGGCTCTCCATGAATGAGGCAGCTTCTCTCCAGTAGCAAACATTAGGGGGTTGATAATGCCCAGGTGAGGTTTCAGGAGGATTCTGGGTATTCAGTGTTCTCCTGCTGGTCACTATAGCGTGTCTCGGGGTTCCACTTTTTCTTTGTCAGATTCATACATAAATATGGAAACCTGTAAATTCTGTGCATGCCATCTCCATGCAGCTCTGCCAACCAACAGTTAGGATCAGGACCTGATATTCCACAATCTGCCTTATGACTGGAGGAGAGGAGGTCTCCTTAATCCAGTGGATTAGGGTGGGTGACAGATTGGGCTATCCCGTCAGACACACACACCCATGATAGAGAACCAGTTTAGGGCAATCTTAGAGCCACCTTAACAACTACAACTGTTCAAGCTGTAAGGTATCTCACAGTCTACACAGCCAGCCCCCAATCCAGCTGCATACCCCAAATGTGATCCTGGAGGAGAATAGATGTATGTCCTAGGCATGTCTTTCTTCTTCAGTGACTGCCTCTGGCATCAATGACACCCCAGGAGGGACCAGGTCCTTTCCCGTCATCCCCAACCAAGAGACACCCACGATCTCACAAGTACGGGAAAATCTGGGGTTCTGGTTTCACTTATAGGTCATCATTCCATGATGCCAATCTTCTTTCTGTGGCACCTGAAATTTATCCTCAGAGCGGTCTTAAACCACATCTTACTCTACTGACTCACAATGCTATGAATCAATGGACAGCTCAGTGAATGAATGAATGAATGAATGAATGAGGTAGTGAAGAAAATATTAGAATGTAGAGCCAAATATGGCTATATGAGAAAGCTGAAGTTGAGTGACACATTTGACTCAGCGACGTGATGTTTATAGAGGAACTAACGTGTGTTGTTCCAGTGCACAAGGTCCACACAGAGTGTGGAGATGGTGTGTTTCCAAGTACTTTCCAGGACCATGAGAACGTCATGTGGACTAGCTCATGCAGAATGCCTCAGGAGTCATTGGTGACTCTCAGGCAGAGTCCCAAAAGGTTCTGTTGGGCCTGAAGCTTACACCATTTGGAAGGTTCTCTTCTAAAATTATGAAAACAAGTACAAAAGTGAATATTTAGGATTAGAAGAAAATTTATAATGAACCATAAAGGTGACAACTAAATTACTAAAATTCCAAAATATTATGTGTCTATCTATCTATCTATCTATCTATCTATCATCTATTCATCTATCTATATAAATATGATGAAGCAAAAGTTCAAGGTGAAAGATACAGTGGTTTTATTGTGAATCAAAACAGCTAGCTCTTGAAAATTTTACACACACACAAATCACATGGCCATGTGGACACATAACATGGGCCTGTGAGTGACAGTTGACTCTCTCTGAGAATAAAAATGCACTCAGGTGTATATTAAACCTTTAGTGTTTATTTTCACAACAAGTTTTAAAAGTAAACTAGCTTTCCCAACATTTTTTGTCTCAAAAAACTCTTGTTTCAAGTAGGATAACAATTCATGGGCTTCAGAATTTATCTTTTAGTTACATATGTTTCATTGTATTCTGACAACAGCCATATTTAGCCAAACGGATACTTTTCTGTAGCCCATTTCCAAGTTCCCAGATCCAGGTCCATCTATTGCTCAAGCAGCCTGGAATGACTTTCCAGCCTGCATAACTGTTGGAACCTGTCAGGGTTAGTCAATGAATAAGTCAAAAGAGAAAGCTTGCTTAGCTTCAGACAAACGACTGCATTTTAGGGCACACAGGTCCAGAGCAAAATGCGAGCTTTCCTACAATTTGTGCCAGACGGGCTCTTAGCAGTGAGCCTGGACTCCTAGGTCTAAAATAGGTAAACGGTGTGTACGATTAGTCTAGTTGTCATCCACATGGGGATAAACCAGTATACGCAAAGGATCCAGTCAGTTAAGAAGACAGCCAGGAGCCTGTCTGTTTTAAGGAAACCATTCAGCCATTGAACAAGAGCTACTTCCGTAAGTGGAATCTCAGGGAAATGTAGAGTTTAACAATCTTTCACAGGCTGGCAAAATGTTTACTGCACATTGAGATTTCATTCACCCACGTGTGGACTATGTGCAAATGATCCATTAACTTTGGATTCCAGACTGCTTTTGCAAGAACCATTTGAAGGTAGTGATAATATATAGAAAACATCTCTGTCATTGGTTTCAGCTCTCAGGGCTATTTTTCCCAAACAAACAAGCATGGCAGAAAAAATTCAGGAATTATCTTAAGAAGGAACCCAATCATTTATACTCAGGTGTCACAAAAAGAATGAGAGATTGCAGATTGTTTCTGTAAGAATCTATCTTGGATTTTAAAAATGATTGTTGCTTAATGTTTGATACCAGTGCTCTTTCATGTAATAAAATAATGTGTGTGTGCTATATTAAAATATGAAGTACGGTTAAAAGCCATGTTAGGAAAACATCTGGACAGTTAACACATCCAAGCAAGTAGAGGGAAGTACAACTGTTTGCAATATTTTAACAAATTAATTTGTGAGGCATTTGGGTACTAGAAAAGATGATGACTGTGCTACCCACAAGTGCTAGAGATGGATCCAAAATGAATCCAGCATATTCCCAAGGTCTCAAATTTCCAGAACATATTTACATGCCATAGAGAGCGGAACGATCACACATTTCATACAGACAGGGTAATGAGAGGTCTTCCTGCTAAAGTGTGGGTACAGGGGGAGTTAATTAGTCTTGCTCCTTGTTGCTTATCTCTTTCTTATTTTCTTTAGGATATTTTTATCAAATAGCTCTTTTTCCCGGTAATGCACAGGTGGCCCCTGTAGGTACTTTTTTTCTGCCTCCTTGTAATCCAATCCATCAAGTGCAGCAATTGAACAAATGATTGCTTCTGGCAGAAGAACTTCCAGAACAAAACTCACTTTGTCATCCCTTACCAGATTCAGCGTTTTCTTGTCTATTTGTTTGTAGATTTCTTGTAAATGTCTTACCACCACATCCAACTGGTCTTCGTCCTCCAGGTATGTTTCAACGCAGATCACGTACCTGCTCGAATTCCTAAATGATACCAGCCACCTGGACTGTTTCCTGCCTTGGACAATGTCCAGAAGATGGTGATCGGCCCCCTTTGTTTTCACGATGAAGTCCACTAGCTTCTGGTTGGCTCGGTCCTGAGCAGCCTTCATCCGGTCAGGGAGAATTTTCTTGCAGGGCCTCTTCCCGTCCAGGGAGGTCTCCTCCTCAGAATCTTCCAGGTCGGCATAATTCACCTTTGGGAAATCAATCTCCAGATCCCTGTCTTGGATGGCTTTCCTAATTGGGTAACTGATGTCAGCAGCATAATAGTCCAGGAAACTGCCTGCAAAAGAACCTCGCCTGAGGCTTTCTCTGTAGTGGGCAATCAGGGAGAAGCACCAGTTCACACTTTGCTCGTACAATTTCCTGGCTCTCTTTATTAGTTTTTCTTTCTCTTTACAATCCAGGTGCTTTAATCTTCGAAGAGGAACTCGAATGCCACTCATTTCACAGTGCATGTTTGCCTCAACCAAAAGCACCCTTGCAGTCTGCTCTGTTTGGCTGACACTCTTTACTACTGCAGGCCAAAATGGGTGATCCTGAAATTTGAACCAGACCATCATTCCTCCTTCAATGGGACAAGGCTCTTGTGGAAAACCCATGCTTGCCACTTGTCCCATTTCTTTGTTGGCATTCTTTTTAATAGGGGTGGTGGGGTTAATAGCCTTTGAGTTGACTGAAGGTTGAAGTTCTTGCAGCCCTTTCTCAAACTCTGTCACCTGCAGCTTCCTTTTTCTATTTGCCAGACCGAGTGAATAACACCGCCTCTGTTTAGGGGCACTGGAGGATGCTGCTGCACCTTCCAAGCCTGGCTTCCAGGCAACCTCTCCATGGTCCTCAACATTCCCCAAGAAGGCAGAGCTTTCAGAGGAGACAGCCAGGGTCCTTGGGTAGGTGTCATGTGCCTCTTCTTTGTGAGCTTTGGGCAAAGTGAGGTTGAAGCTTGGTGACAAAGGTGGAAGGATGCCTCCATCTTTAGCACTTGTACCCTTCTCTTTGACTGTGCGATGCAAAGACATACCTCTTGATGTGTCCCTATTTCCTTTGCCTCCTGTCTTATGATCATCTTCTGAAAGTGATGGGAACTTTGAGGACACACTGCAGCTTCGCGAGGACTTTGCTCGCCTTTCCTTTAGAGTACACGTGACCGTTGCGTGTGCGTGTGGTTGACCTCCTGTCTTATGATCATGTTCTGAAAGTGATGAGAACTTTGAGCACACGCTGCAGCTTCGCGAGGACTTTGCTCGCCTTTCCCTTAGTGTACGCGTGACCGTTGTGTGCGCGTGTGGTCGGCCTCCTGTCTTATGATCATCTTCTGAAAGCGATGGAAACTTTGAGCACACGCTGCAGCTTCGCGAGGACTTTGCTCGCCTTTCCCTTAGTGTACGCGTGACCGTTGTGTGCACGTGTGGTCGGCCTCCTGTCTTATGATCATCTTCTGAAAGTGATGGAAACTTTGAGCACACGCTGCAGCTTCGCGAGGACTTTGCTTGCCTTTCCCTTACAGTGCGTGTGACCGTTGTGTGCACGTGTGGTCGGCCTCCTGTCTTATGATCATCTTCTGAAGGTGATGGAAACTTTGAGCACACGCTGCAGCTTCGCGAGGACTTTGCTCGCCTTTCCCTTAGTGTACGCGTGACCGTTGTGTGCGCGTGTGGTCGGCCTCCTGTCTTATGATCATCTTCTGAAAGTGATGGAAACTTTGAGCACACGCTGCAGCTTCGCGAGGACTTTGCTCGCCTTTCCCTTAGAGTGCGCGTGACCGTTGTGTGCATGTGTGGTCGGCCTCCTGTCTTATGAACATCTTCCGAAAGTGATGAGAACTTTGAGGACACGCTGCAGCTTCGCGAGGACTTTGCTCGCCTTTCCTTTAGAGTGCGTGTGACCGTTGTGTGCACGTGTGGTTGACCTCCTGTCTTATGATCATGTTCTGAAAGTGATGAGAACTTTGAGCACACGCTGCAGCTTCGCGAGGACTTTGCTCGCCTTTCCCTTAGTGTACGCGTGACCGTTGTGTGCGCGTGTGGTCGGCCTCCTGTCTTATGATCATCTTCTGAAGGTGATGGAAACTTTGAGCACACGCTGCAGCTTCGCGAGGACTTTGCTCGCCTTTCCCTTAGAGTGCGCGTGACCGTTGTGTGCACGTGTGGTCGGCCTCCTGTCTTATGAACATCTTCCGAAAGTGATGAGAACTTTGAGCACACGCTGCAGCTTCGCGAGGACTTTGCTCGCCTTTCCCTTAGAGTATGCGTGGCCATTGTGTGTGCGTGTGGTCGGCCTCCTGTCTTACGATCATCTTCCGAAAGTGATGGGAACTTTGAGGACATGCTGCAGCTTCGCGAGGACTTTGCTCGCCTTTCCCTTAGTGTATGCATGATGGTTGTGTGCGCCTGTGATCGGCCACTGTCTGGGGTGTTTTTATTCTGTGAACACACCAGCAGCGATTTGAGGTTTTTTCTTTTCCTAAGACTCCTCAGTAAGGTACCTTTAGGCTTCCGGTACTTTTTACGAGCTTGCATTTGTGGTCCCCTTTGAGATGGTGTAGTGGTCTCTAGACCATCTGATGCTCTTGCTGGACCGAAATTTGCTCTCTTATTCAGGATCTCCAGTGCCACTTTAAGAGCATTTCTGTAGGCCACTTTCTGTCCTGGTGGAACACTGGCCTTTGACTGGGCCACAAGCATAGAGGTAACGGATTCAATTTGAGACTCATTTAGGAGCTTTATGTCTGTGCTTTTCACTTTAATTTTTTTACCTACTGAGAGTATTTGAACTTCTAGAGAAAGTGCTCTTTTCCTCATATATTTTGGTGAGATCCCAGATCTGGACAAAACCTTTGCTGGCCAAATGTGGCCTTTCCAATTGCATAGGATATACTCAGCAGCCATTATGATTTGAGTTTCCTCTCAAGACGGAATTAATAGAGGTTGAAGGGTCTGGCCGTCATACCCACAGCCATGGTAGGTGTTCCCTAAAGCAATGTTCTTCACCACACCTTTTGGCCTAGGACCACAAAGGGTTTACACCTTATGTGGCCTGTCTTTCTTCACCTGAATCTCCCAGGGTCGCTGGAGCCTGTGTTTTGAATGGACTATATTGGAGAGTACTGGAATGTGGAAAAGGAAAAGAAGAAAAGTATTAGAAAAAATACTCCTTTTGTGTGAAATTAGAACAATGTTGGTCAATGAGAATTGATAAGAGGCAAAGCAAAGAAATAGAGTGTGTATCAGACGGTGGGGGGGGGGGGTAAAATACACGGCAAGTATCAGGGAAAAATACAGAAGATACCAGAGGAGTTTTATAACTTGCCAAACCCAACTTCTTGCCCTGCTTGTTATGACTGCATATTAAAGAGCATCTGTGTGGGGAGGTGGGTGTCATTTTCTAGATCTCACCTGTGGTATTGGACATCCTGTGCCTTTTGTGCTCCCCCGGGTTCATTCTGGGGGAATGTTTCAGTTTTTATTTCCCGGGGTGCTGGTGCCACCCTGTGTACCCAGGGAAGCCAGGGGTGATCTCCAGCCTACAGACACTGAATGTCAGCATAATGTTGTGTTCAAGAGCACGAGCCTAGAATCCAAAGGTTCACAAAGATCATCATGGTGGTTACTGGTACCATCTTCATAAGAGTTGCTGCAGGCGTGGGCCATTGGCTGTGACCTGCACTTTTTCATTTCTCTATGGTGGTTTAAAAGGCTTCCCCCCACCCCACCCTCCCCACACCAAGCACTTAATTTGTGTAAAGAAGTGGCTGTAGAGTGAGGAGCAAAGTAAACCACACTCCAGATTCAACATGAGATGACTGCAAATGGGATGTTTAGTAAAATGGGAACGTCTTACTGAATGCCACGTAAATCCTGGGAGGTGTGGTTCTGTGAGCTACATCTGTTGATTCATACGCTCCAACTGCGTGTCCAGCAGACCCTTTATTCTGCTCTGTGCTTCTGAGGTGCGCTGTCCTTCCAGGGATCAAATGACGTCAAATGTAGATAGATACCCAGGACGTATGCACCTCTAATGTCAATCTAGAAAATCAGAAAAGCAGACGGGAAGTTAAGCCAATGAAATGGGGATGGATTCATCATTTTCCCTTCCCCAGCTCTGGAGTGCAGGCCATTCTGAAACAGAAATGTTAGTTAAATCTCACTTATAATGTAGACATGTCTATTTTCTTCCTTCTTTTGCATTTCAAATACATCTCCACGTGAAGCTACTTAGTTTATCCTAGTCCTCCTATTTCAGAACAGTGGGAAGTACTGCTTTCATACTTTCAGTACAGCCTTTGTCTGTCTTGGACACACAGATTTAATGATAGTAGTGGCTTGTGTGTGTGTGTGTGTGTGTGTGTGTGTGTGGTGTGTGTGTAACAAAAACAGAGTCTATAAAGTAAGTGTGTTTTTGGTGTTTCTGAAGTAACGCTAAATGCATTTGTGGAGAACATAAAACGTGTAGAGAGATATATACAGGAGGCAATACATTATAGATGCTCACTCTCAATATGATGGTGTATGGGCTTCTCACACATTTCCTATGCATCCATATACACATGCCTGGTGCATATTACCTAGGACTATATTTCTTCACTCAAGAGCATATTTGATCACTGTTTCATGTGAATGCTAATTTTTCACATAACTTTTGTGAGTCTCTTTACAATGTGGTTTTTCCCTGACATTTAAAAACTTTATTTAAATACATTTCAAACACTCAGATGTGTGTAATGCAGAAAATGCAACTGTTCTCTCAATCCCTCCCCCCCAGAAATTCCCTGTTCATGGGTTCCGCTTTTCTGTACACACTGCACAAATATGTATAATAATTCATTTATAGATTTTAGCTCATCCATTATCAGTTTCAAATGATATATTTCATAATACAAAATATTATTTCTCTAAGAAATGTGTGTATGCACAACTTTCTTCACACATACTCATAGATATAATATGAAATGTATGACTAACTATACATACTTTGGGCATAGTCCGCACACACTTTTTCTTGCCAGACTGTACGATCATGCAGGTATTGTGTCCTCTGCTTTAGAGAACTCAGCGTACTGGCTCTCAGAACACAAGTGTCACGTGAGGACACAGAACAAAAGGGAGAAGGAAAAACAGGTGACTCAGCCACTGCAATCTCCCTGCAGCAGGACCTGCCAGCCTGTCACACAAAACAGGAGGGCCTGAGTCACCTCAGCCCCAACCAGATAGCTACCGACCCCCAAGACACACATACACACACTTACGCACATACACTCACAGATATGTACACACACTCAGAGCAACGACGTTAGTGACCCAAGATGCCTGATATTGATGCATATAATCCATGCTTTCTGCTCTACACATGCAAGCAAATGTTTCTGCTTCCAGTGTAAATGTTGTTTTCAGCTCCTTATTTTGAAAATACACGTGGGAGAAAAACAACAAACAAACAAACAAATAAACAAACAAAGTTAGAGAGGGAGGGAGCCAAAACATAAGAGACTCTTAAAAACTGAGAACAAACTGAAGGTTGATGACGGGTGGGAGGGAGGGGAGGGCGGGTGATGGGTATTGAGGAGGGCACCTGTTGGGATGAGCACTGGGTGCTGTATGGAAACCAATTTGACAATAAATTTCATATTTAAAAAAAAAAATGAAAATACACGTGGAAAATCTAAAATGCTGTTTACAATTATAAAGTAGAAAAAATGTTAAGCATCAGTAATCTGATCACCTAGGAGGAATGCTAACTGCAAATATGTGAGTCCACAGACTCTATTTGTACATATTTTATATAAGGTACTAAAAAGGGTTTTAAAAACCGTACCACCAGGGCACCTGGGTGGCTCATTCAGGTAAGCATCTGACCTTGGCTCAGGTTATGATCTCACGGTTCGTGAGTTCAAGCCCTGCATCAGGCTCTGTGCTGACTGTGCAGAGCCTGCTTGGGGTTCTCTCTCCCTCCCTCTCTGCCCTTCCACTGTTTGTGCGCTCTCTCTCTCTCTCTCTCTCTCTCTCTCTCTCTCCTCTCTCTCCCTCCCTCTCTCTCAAAATGAATAAATAAGCTTAGAACAAAACCCATACCACCTATTTGAATACTCTCTCATATTCACATTTGTGTATATCTATTATAAAAGTATGAAACACTTCGATGGAGTAACTTTCACCAGACAACCAAAACAGCAATTACGGTTGTTTTTCCAATTACTAAAGCAATGCATCTTTGAGAGAGGCAATCAGAAGGGAAGGGTGTGAAATGAAAGTATTAAATCCTAAGTGGACTTCTCACCATATGCTTTGGCCCATTGTCCAAATATCTTCCATGAAGGGTTGGTACCTAATCTTGCAGAGGGTTTTCTTTTTCTTTTTCATACTAACAGAAGCTCAGCTCTCTTCTTTCCCTCTAAAGATGTATACAGGTGGGTGCATAGACAGACATGATAGAAAGAGATAATAATATTTAAGTGTTGATCCTCTTTTTGCACACCAGGGGCAATGAATTAAAATAGACTCTTGGGGTGTCTGGGTGGCTCAGTCAATTAGGCATCCAACTTCAGCTCAGGTCATGATCTCACAATTCGTGAGTTCGAGCCCTGCATCGGGCTCTGTGCTGACAGCTCGGAGCCTGGAGCCTGCTTTGGATTCTGTGTCTCCCTCTCTCTTTGTTCCTCCCCTGCTCGCACTCTTGTCTCTCTCTGTTCTCTCTCTCTCTCTCTCTCTCTCTCTCTCTCTCTCTCTCTCAAAAATAAACAAAAATTTAAAAAATTAAAAAAATTAGAATCTTGAATGACACGAAAGTAACTTTCCAAGTGACCCCCAATCCTCAGAGACCTTGAATATGAAAATGCATCCAGAATTTTAGTTTCCTATGATCTATCAAACATGCCTGCCCAGTAAAATCACATAGAATAAGACAGAAGTGGAATGGTATAAATAGCAACTCCACAATCTATAACTTCACAGTCAATTCCAGACCATCAAGAAGTAGAGCCTTCAGATGGACCAGCTTCAATTTTTAAGTCCTGGTATACCTTTTGTTCTATTCCATTTGCTCTTTGGTTATGGAATGAAAGAGCCTGATGGCAGTGAGTATTTATTTATCCAATCAACGGCCATGAGTTTTAGAATTGTTTTGGAAGCTTTATTCTTTAACTCCTTTCCCCAGGGAGGGCTGTAATCACTTCACTTCCAAAGAAAAAGGAAAAGAAAACAACCCTCTGGAGGTGTTGTCTCAAAATGAGGGCACTTTCCTTGCTATGACTGCCCCCATCCCACTCCCCAGATGCAGGAATTCTCTCATATTTACCCCAATGCCCCATCCCTACAATTACTGCCTATTTGTTGGAGCTTCTTTCAAGCTGTAGGTTTTGTGAGTTTAAACTGTCCCCCAAATATGTATTTCCTTAAATGGATGAGTTGGCAGTTCCCCTTTTTTATTATAAAGGCACATTTTATGTCATTTCAGTTATAAAAGAAAATACATTCTTGCCTATTTTTGCACCTTTCCAGTGCCAGATGAATTCAGCATGAACTTTCACATGCAAGAGTTGTTAAGCTTTCATTGGGTTTGAATTCTATTTGTAGGACAACTGAGTGGGATCTTCAAACCTTTCCCTTATGTTGTTCACTAGTTTCATAAATTCATAGAGGTCATGCCTACTTGGAAACGTGAGCCATTTTTGTACAAACATTTAAATGGCAAATGTTACAAATTGAAAAATCATGAACTGCCCTCAGTCGTCTCAAAGAAGTGAAAAAAATAGGCTTGTTTCTCACCTACAAATGATCAGCTATGACACTAAATAGACATACACCTTCAAATCGCTGAGGTCTGCCTCCCAATTTTTCATTAACAAAGAAGGACCAACAGCGCCTAGTCTTGCAGACACACATCTTCAAGAGCTATCTACTCACAGAAGGAGAAGCAAGAGCACTTGAGCAAAGAACTATACAAAGTTCAGGGTTTCCCTCAGGGCCTTGTTTTAAGACTAAAGAGACTTATCTCCTATTCCTCTAGCAAACTCAGGTGGTTTCTTCCTTCCAGTAGGCTAACTTTCTTCCAAAGGTGTTCTGTTAACCCCTCGGGTCCCTATTACCTGCCACAAGGAAACCTCCACTACCCTCTATAACACCAATGAAATCATGCATGGCATTAGGGTTAAAAAAAAAAGTCAAGGGCAGCCTCCATAATTACTAGTATCTAGGCAAGTTGATGAGGTGTATATCTCAGAACCTATCGATTGCCCTGTGTCGTGCACAAGGAAAAAACTGTGCCCTCGTTCATATGATAAGTCATTGCATCGTAATTTGTCACAACGACACTGGACATATGCCAGGTCCTTGATACCCATGGGGAAAGACTAACAAACCTATAATCTAATCTGACAAGGGCATGTTATGTATCCAACACAAAGACTGATGCACACCTTCATGTATTGACACAGGAAGAAAATTCGGACAAAAAAAAATCGAACTAGAGACCAATTAAGTACAAATAATATGCTTTACATAAAGCACATATTCACATGGAGAACAATGGTATATACTTTATCTTAGGACACAAAAGACATGTAAATGAAAGAGAAAAGTCTAGAATGGCAAACAGAAATGTCATGGCATGGTTCCACTGAAAACAGAAGAGGAAAAAGGATGGAAGTGGGTGGTGAGGGTAGACATCACTTTTCTTTCCTTTTTTTTTTTTTAAACTAGTTTTCTCCCCCAGTGTAGAGCCCAACACAGGGCTTGAACTCATCGACCCTGAGACCTGAGCTGAGATCAAGAATCGGACGCTTAACCAACTGAGCTACCCAGGCTCCCCTATATCACTTTTCAAATCATGTTTTAAAATATTACAGAGAGGACGCATTTATGTGTACATAGGTACCAAAAACCTTACTTTATAAGGACTCTAAGGAGATATGAAGTGAAATACTGGATGTAAGTGAACAAAAAGAAGGCAACCAAAACTGTACCATGCCGTTAGCATAGAAAACGATGAGAATATATTTGAAATGTCTTTGAGGTGTACTTTACATTGGTCAAAGGAAAAATTATTATTAAAATGTATATTTTTAACCACATAAGAGATACTGTATTGCAGTCCAAGAAGAGAGCAAAGGACTGCTGAATGTGTGAAGGAACAATCTTCCAAAATAAAGAACGATATCAGGTGGTATATTTGATGTGCCAAACTGCAAGCATAATACATTCCATCACACACACACACGAAGACACACATACAAACAGGTCTAGGCTCATCATAGTAAAAGTTCTAGAAACCAAAGGGAAAGGAAGGGCCTTAAAAACAAAGAGGGAAAAACAAACATGACTATTAAGCAACATTCTCTTATTATTTTAATTAGAGACAGCTTGATAGAATTCTTTGGAGACCAAAAAGGAAAAAAAAAAGTCAAAAAGGGAGCAATGAGACAAGAGTGCCATGATAGGAAGAGTGGGCACTTGTAGTTCTAGAAAAACCAAGGGAAGATATGGTGCTTCTGAGAAGCCATGATCTGAGGAGGAGACCTCAGAGCTTGGGCTCACACTTTGTCTTTTAGACATGCTTCTTAGTTTGTGTGTGTGTATGAGCTACTCATTGTGTGATAATACTCACAATATTATCCTCTAGGCTACACAAAGTAACATTAGATCTCCCAACCCTACCCATTTCCCTCATTTACTGACTTAAAATTTTCTCTCATTTTATGCACGCAATAATTTTACTATAAGTAGGAGTAAATGAGTAAACTTACATCTTAAGGGTTCATGGGACAATCGTTAAGCAGAGGTACATGATGAGAAATACTTGGGGACCTCTGCTTTCAAGTACTCAGGTAACAATTCCCTCGTGCAGTGGTGTCACCTTAGGACAGTAAAACGGGACTGAGGTATGACAGGTTATTCAATCACCCTAGCCCTTCACAAGAGGAGCTGCCATCCTCTCTTATAAAACAGGAGAGATTAGAGCTCTCAATGTCCAACTAAAGACCACACGCTGGCAATGCACACACACACACACACACACACACACACACACACAACTCACATTGATAGCAGACACCGACTAGTCTCGATGTTTCTACAGTTACTCCATCTCTCCAGTCTGTAAATATCCTCGTTAAATGTTTCTGTCTCCGGGAAGGAATGGCTTACCCCAGTTGTCATGGAAACCAGAATATCATCAAAATGTTCTCCCTGATGTTAGCTTTCTATGGAAACCAGGAAGTACTAATACATCCTCAGATGCAGAGCGTTGATTTCACTCTCAGTCAGTTACACCCTGACCAATCCAATGAATGAATGAATGAATGAATAAAATATTAGAGACAGTACTCGATGTTCTCATGGAAAAGGCATTGAGGGCAGGGGAGTTTTCACAAAATGGATGAGAGGAAATAAAGTAGAAAGATAACAGCTTTACACACACAGACACACACACAGACACACACACGCCCCACACTTAGGATCCAAGTCCTGTTAAGGACCTCCTTTCAACCTTCCAGGACACATGAGGCCAGGTGCATTTGTGTAGGTGGGATCCAAGGACTGTCACTCAATTTAAAATGACCCAAGAGGAGAAAACATGTGAGGATAAAGGACCTGGAGGTCAGAGGAAGGCAAACTAGAAACTCAGGTTGCAGCAGGACCAAATGACCCTGAGTCAACACTTGGACAAATGTGTATTGACAGGGTTTTCAGGACACCAGTGGTTCCTGAGAAGAGAGACAACTTCCACAAATGTCCTTGATCTAGGACATTAGGGAGGTGGAGATGAACCTCTTACATTTGGAATCTGTGCTCAGCAGGTACTGCTGCAACCACACTGCCAAAGAATACTATGCTCAGAGATAGGGCTCCTGTCATCAGGGCACACAGCACATACTTCTTCTCTCATAGTCATTTATTTTAGGGGACAGAGCTGCCCTGTGGTGCAGCTTTTCCTCCTATTAATGAATTCTAGGTGATTCTTCTGTGGCCAGTCTTGGGCAGTGATGTGCTGGAAACAGGTCTTTGGGAAGGGAGACTGCAGTTCCGATTTCCAGGGTTTTCCTATTTCCATGATGCAAATACTCCCACTATGGCCGACTTTAAGCCACCAACATGATGTCACTGAATGCTGATTTGGCGAGTGATGCCCCAAATCAGCCCTCATGAGGTGATGGATCCAGACACAGACACAGATGGCCCAGCACAGCCCTGGACCCCAGATTCTGAAGCAAGACAAAGCCCTCCCATCCCGCATGCAATCCACAAGAGAAGGGCAAGCTGGACTTTTATATAACAGTGTGCCAACTAAATAAAGGCTTTCAACATGTTCTTAGTGTAGAGGAGTGGGAGAGAGATATCAAGACACCCCCCCCCAGTGTAGCCTATGTAGTTTTGGGGGAGGGAAAATAGTGGGGTGCATTCATGGTCGATCTTCTCAAATCAGAGATACTTTCTGAAAGACGGATGTGGGTTTGAGTCTCAGCTCTGCCTCTCCTCAGCTGTGTGACTTTCACATTGTGCCCTAAGGTCTCTGTTCCCTAGTGTCCATTTTTGTCAAATCAGCTCATAGTGTCTCTGCTCTCAAAGGGTTGGTTAAGCTTTATGAAAGAACACTGGACGTCAGCAGTGCCCGGTGGTCATTCTGGAACCCTGGTAGGGAGGGGGGTCCCTGAGAACCTGCTGGAGGGCCAGTGAGGTCTTCCTCTCCCTACTCAGTATCAGTGAATCTGGATTTCTTGGTTGCCTTCCACTGAAACAACAGACTGTAAGAGGTGAAGAGGCAGGTAAGAAAATCGAGGCCTTTCCTATTCAGGTAGGTATTGAATAGACTTGCAAAGATGTAAAACAATGCCATACTTTTAGTACTTTTGTTTGTTTGTTTTCAAAAATATAGTAATTTTTTCAAAAACCATATTTACATGTAAGCAATAATGAGCTGAATATTATTTTTAAATGAATGCATTAAAATAGACTGCTAAGGGGCGCCTGGGTGGCTCAGTCGGTTAAGCATCCAATTTCGGCTCAGGTCATGATCTCACAGTTGGTGAGTTTGAGCCCCATGTCGGGCTCTGTGCGGACAGCTCAGAGCCTGGAGCCTGCTTCAGATTCTGTGTCTCCCTCTCTCTCTGCCCTCCCCTGTGTCTCTCTCCCACTCAAAAATAAAGAAACGCTTAAAAAATTTTAAAGAAGGGAAAAAAAAAGACTGCTTAGTCTTTTTCAAAATACTTGAATATTTTATTAAAGTGGCCTCAAGAGCATTATTTTTGAAAAATTAAATCAAGTTAGTTAACATACACTGTAGCATTGGTTTTAAAAAGCATTATTTTTTCATTAAAAATTTAAAATATTTTATTGAATTGAAATTCATATATTTATTTATTTATTTATTATTTTTTAGTTTTATTTTTAGTTTAGTTTTTTTTATATATATTTTAGTTAGTTAATATACAGGGCAATGTTTGTTTCAGAAGTAGAATTCAGTGATTCATCACTTCCATACAACACCCGGTGCTCATCGTAACAAGTGCCCTCCCTAATATCCATCACCCATCCAGCCCATCTCCCACCCACCTCTCTCCATCAACCCTCAGTTTGTTCTCTATCGTTCAGAGTCTCTTGTGGTTTGTTTCCCTTTCTTCTCTTCTGCCTCCCTTCCCATATGTTCATCTGTTTTGTTTTGTAAATTCCACATATTAGTGGAAAAATCATATGGTATTTATCTTTCTCTAACTTATTTCGCTTAGCATAATACATTCTAACTCCAACCACGGCACTGCAAATGTCAAGGTGTCATCTTTTTTTTTTTTTTTAATTTTTTTTCAACGTTTATTTATTTTTGGGACAGAGAGAGACAGAGCATGAACGGGGGAGGGGCAGAGAGAGAGGGAGACACAGAATCGGAAACAGGCTCCAGGCTCTGAGCCATCAGCCCAGAGCCTGACGCGGGGCTCGAACTCACGGACCGCGAGATCGTGACCTGGCTGAAGTCGGACGCTTAACCGACTACGCCACCCAGGCGCCCCTTCATCTTTTTTTTGATGGCCAGTTAATATTCCATTGTCACATTTTAAAGTATACTATTCGATGGCATTAGGTAAATTTTCAATGTTGTGAAATCATGACCTCTATCTTCTTAACAAAACATTTTCAGAAGTTCTAAAGGAAATCTTATACCCACCTTATACCCAGCCACACCTCATTCCCACCTGCCCCTACCTCCTGGCAACCACAACTCTACTTTCTGTCTTTATGGGTTGTCTTATTTTGAATATTTCATATGAGTTGAACCACACATAGTGTGGTCTAGCTTACTTCATGTAGAATGATGATTTTAAGGCTCATCTACATTGCAACGTTCCTTTTAATGTCTGCATAATATTCTGCTTTATGGATATTCCACCTTATGTTTACCCATTCATCTGTTGATAGAGGATTGAGTTGCTTCCACTTTTGGCTGTTTTGAATAGTGCTACTATGAACATACATGTTCATGCGTTTTTGGAATGCCTGTTTTAAATGGAGGGTGGTATATACCTCTAGGAGCAGAATTGCTGAGTCATATGCTAATTATATGTTTAAGCTTTTGAGGAACCACCAAGCTGTTTTCAACAGTGGCTGTGCCACTTTAAATTCCCACCAGCAGTGTGTGTATAAGGCTTCCAATTTCTCCACATTCTCAACAGCAATTTTGTTATTTTTCCCTTTCCCCTGAACCTTAGTTTTAGACACCCTAGTGGGTGTTAACAGCTATTGTTAGGTTTTGATTTCCAATTCCTAATGACTAATTATGTTGAGCATATTATCATGTGACTGATGGCCATTTGTATATCTTCCTTGGAGAAATATGTATTCAGATCCCTTTCCCATTTTTGCTGTTTGTTTGGTCATTTGGTTGGAGTTGTAAGGGTTCTTTATATACTCTGGTTACTAGACTCCCACTAGACATATAATTTGCCAATGTTCCCTCCCATCTTGTAGGATATCATTTCTGTCGATAGTGTCTTTTAATGCAAAAACATTTTAATTTTGATGAAGGCCAGCCTACCTATTTTTTGTTTGTTTGTTGCTTTTGGTCTAATATTTAAGAAATCCAAGGTCATGAAGGTTTACTCCTCTGTTTTATTCTAAGAATTTAAAAATTTTAGCTGTTATATTTAGGCTTTTTGTGTATGGTGTGACTATAGTGTCCAACTTCATTCATTTGTACATGGATGCACCATTGTCCCAGAGGCACTTGTTAAAGAGACTATCCTTACCCCATTGAATGGTCATCATCAGTCATCCCTCACCCAACACACTGGTGTGCTTACAAGCGCCAGTGAAATGCTGAGCATTATAGGGAAGAGAATTGCAAGTAAAACATAAATCATTGGCTTAGCATTAACCTGTTACTTGAAGTAGGCAGTATGAAAGTGTGATCAGACTGAATAAAATATTGAAGCTTTGCTTCCAAATCTTAGATGAAAGAAGTAAAATGTGTGATTAAAAACAGAAAAAAAATACAGAGCTTGTAGAAAGTAAGGCAGGTACAAAAAAGCGAAATGTCAAATGGAAAGAGTATAGGGGAAGAGAGAGAGGGAGAGAGGGGAAGGGAGAAGGACAAAAGCAAAGAGTATCCCCCAATTTCGAATTGTACGGTATATCGGAGTGGTGGAATAAAGTATGAATTTCATTTCCTTCATAAATTTTATATTTTCTAAAAATTATTTTACCACGAATGTTTATTGCTTTTATAATTAGAAGAAAGACTTAACAGTAGAACTGAATTTAACTAAGAGTGCCCCATATTAAATTATTTTTGGAAAGTGGCATGTTCCTTATTAGCTAAGCTCTAGAAGGATAACTTGATAATTCATGAAATCCTCTTGGCATCACTGTATGAAACCAAAACGTGGTGTAGTGATCTATAGATAGCAGCCATCCAATACCTGTGTTTTCATGTAGTCGGATGACAATTGAAATGCATCAATTTGACTTCCCCTTAAAAGTTTAATACAGATAAGTTCAAGTTTGGTGTTGGAAAAGTCAAAAGATGTTATAACTCAATCTTGGTTATTCGTGGAGCAGATACTCCACTAATGTCCTTTGTTCCTATTTCTTTTCTGTTTTTCAGATTTTTAATAGTTTCCTAACATCCATGGACTGCATTTGCAAAACAATGACAGTGGTGTTAGGAAGCCACAAGATGGAGATGTTGAGCTGCCATTGTTAATGACAGTCAGGTCCTCCTTGACAAATAACAGTGGTTCCAACTTCAGTGGGGTTGAGAGCAACCTGGAGAATTTATTTAAAATGCAGATTCCCAGGGGCGCCTGGGTGGCTCAGTCAGTTTAAGCGTCTGACTTTGGCTCAGGTCATGATCTCACAGTTCGTGGGTTCGAGCCCCGCGTCAGGCTCTGTGCTGACAGCTCAGGGCCTGGAACCTGCCTCAGATTCTGTGTCTCCTTCTCTCTCTCTGCCTCTCCCCCACTCACTCTCTCTCTCTCTCAAAAGTAAATAAACATAAAAAAATAAAAATAAAATAAAATGCAGATTCCCAGTGCCCACCCACATATTTGATTGGGCAGGCCTTGGATAGACCCAAGGAATCTGGACTCTAACACTCTCCTTTCTGTGATTTTGACATAGGTGATCCCACGCACCACACTTTGAGAAACTATGATGTAAATGGTAATCAAAACCATGGACCTATATGGAAACATTTAGGGAAAGGGTATAAATTGAGAAAAGAACCGAGTAAAATCAAGTCTTGAGAAACGCCATCATGTGAGGGCTCATTTGAAAAGAAGGAACTTGCAATGGTAATAAGAAGTTGCGAGAGGGGCACCTGGGTGGCTCAGTCAGTTAAGCGTCGGACTCTTGATTTTGGCTCAGATGATGATCTCACAGTTCGTGAGTTTGAGCACAGCATCGGGCTCATGCTGACAGTGCAGAGCCTGCTTGGGTTTCCCTCCTTCAATCTCTCTCTCGCTCTCTCTGTCTCTCTGCCCCTCCCCTGCTCGTGCTCTGTCTCTCAAAATAAATAAATAAACTTTTATAAAAAGAATAAAAATGCCCTGTGACATTTGACACACCCTAAATAATTCATATACTTGAAATATATTATATTTCCCATCCCAAATTTTTTAATGTTATATTTAATCTTGATGATCAAAACATTCATTTTTTAGGCTCTGAAATATATAGCAGGCACTAGTTTGCAGTCAATGTTTGATGTTCAGGAAATTGTATACCAGTGGCTAAAAATGTGGCCATAATAATGACAATATAAAAATTATTATAATATAATCACAATTGTGGTATAACTAATTATAAACATTAATATTATTGTGCTGTTATCAATATTTGAGTGCTTGCTTTATATTATTGAGTGCCCATAAGATTTTTTATGCATTATTTCACTTAATTTCATCCAAAATACTATGAGAACAATACTGCTGTTATGCCTTTAAGATAGTAAGAAAGTCACTGAGGCTTAGGGAGGTCAAGAAATTGGTTCAAAGTCTCACAGTCTGTAAGTGGGAAGGCTTCGTTTAATTTCATGCTGGACTTTGTCTCACAGTCTGTAAGTGGGAAGGCCTCGTTTAATTTCATGCTGGACTTTCAGTTCATGCTTCTAGGATTTTTGTGAGTTTCCCTTTAAGAAAACCCAATGCAGTCAAGTTTTACATTAATTTTAGAAAGGCATAGATTGCGGGGGCTTCCAGCTCCCCACCTAAGTCCTGGCTCTCCTTGTCTTCCTGGGCCCCTGTGTAGGCATCATTTCCCAGCTTTCCTTGCTGTTAGATGTGACCGTGTGACTGAGATGTAGGCAATGAGGTGTCAGTGGAAATGGTGTGTGCCACTGCCAGGCCTAACTCATAAAAAAAAAAAAAAAAATCCCCGTACCTGGCACACCTCCGTGCCCTTTTCCCCTTCTAGCAAACTGCAAAGGAGGCCACGTCCAGGGCACCCGTGGAAGTCACATGTTGGATGTGGCAGACTTTCTGACAGCCTGGGTCCCTGTAGAAGTGCATGGATAATGCCCACCATGAGGACATACTGACTTTCCCGGTAACGTTACAGGAGAAATAAACGAACTAGTTTGGAGTTATACATGTTTGGGTTTAAATGTCACAGTAATAGTGTACCACACCTGATGCAAGTTGGGTAAAAATAAATTTCAGGTATGCACTGTTCTATCATTATGAATTGCAATTGACTGCATTTCAAATGGTGGCTTAGACACATAGGAGGTTCACTTATTCCGGTTAACATGCAGTAGGAATACACTGTTCAGGGCTGGTGCTACACAAGGAGCCAGGATCTTCTCTTTTCTTGCCCCTCTGTCCTTAAATGTGGCTTTTGTCTCCAAGGTCACAAGCATTGTATCTATATCGCTGGCAGGACAAAGGGTAAAGATCAAAGGGGGAAGCCAGCTGCATCTTTCCAGTTCATGAAGCTTTCCTAGGAATGCCACCAGTGTCATCTGGGACACGTATCATGGCCAGCCCAGGGGCTGGACTGGGCCACGTGCTCACCTCTACACATAACGGGGTCAAGGTTCTGTTAGCAAGGATGAAAAGGATGAAGGGTAGAATGCTTAGGTAGATGCACGGCCTGCCATAGCACTTATGTTACACTGTATTTATTAATTATCCAAATCCCTTGTGGTAGCTTCTTACAAATCCAGATTCCTGTCCTCGTGCTAGCCATAAAGAATCAGAATGTCCCTGAAAATTTGGATGCACACTACTTTCAGGTTGCTGAACTGCTGATCTTTGCTCTATCGAGGATAGCCCCTTTGTCTTTTCACCTGGTCTGGTGTCCATGAACTCTTCAATGGGTTTATCATTTCATGACGTTTAGGTGCATTCCAAAACGTTAAAGACAGTACCTTCCTCAAGTAACTTGTTTTGAAATTTACATTGAAACCTACAACTTTTTAAAGGACTCCCACATCTGCCGTCACACTGTTCAAACACACAAACACTGCTAGAGATCATGATTTACAGCTGAAGATGAGGTTTATTTCCAGAGCAACAAAGTAACCCAAAACGGTCACAGGTGCGGGCCAGGGGAGAGCAGTGGGGCAAAATACCAAAGGTCTGGTCCTAGCTCTACTGTGAAGCTCTACAAACTTGGGTAAACATTTGTGCTCTTTGATCCTCATCCTCTTAAATTATAAACTGGCCTTACACTAATTCATCTTCCAGAGGGTTATTAAGATGATTAAATGAGCTATGGGTATGTATACTTTCGAAGGGCAGTAAAGCTTGCAGAAATGTTGTTTTTATTTGCGGGCAAACAGTAACCAATTTGAATTGTAAGTTTCAAATCTGCTCGGTCGAATCGTACAGGTTTCCAGCATGATCAAGGTGAGGCACAATAGTACAGTCTCATTAGCACACAGATGATTGGATTACAGTGTAGTGAGAGGAGAGAGGCAGCACAAATCACAGTATCAGGCAAAGGAAGGAGTGCCAACCAAGACTTGACAGAGAAGTCGACTGAGCTTGTTCAAAGGCCCAGTGGTGAAACAGCAATGGTGTGCTTGAGGAAACTGCAAGAAGCTCAGGATGGAGTGGATAAAAGGGAAGTTAAACGAGTCCAGATGCTAAGGGTTCTCATACATAGGGTAGACCCTCTTGTGGAGGCTCTGAGGAATTCACCGAAGGATCTTAGGCATCCTAGTATCAGCTAATATTTGAGGATTCAGAGTTAGACAGTTCTGGCTTAGAGTCTTCATTCTACTCCAAGCTGTGGTTTTTGGCACAGGATAAATGAAATGACTGGTGGACCAGGATAGGGAAGCGGAATCAGGGACAGAGTGAAACTTGGCATATGATAGACATGGCATAGCTGATAGTGGGGAAGTGTGTGCCATTCAATAAATGAGGGTGGTACAATTATTTTTTCATGGGAGGAAAAAAGAAATTAGATCACTACCTGAGAGCAAGCACAAAGATCAATTCAACATGATCAAAGACTAAAAAAATGCAAGATCACACCTTAAAACATCTATAAGAAAACATAGGAGAAAACTTTTATGACCTTAGGGTTCAGACAATTTTATCTGCAAAGGCCCAGGAGGCAAGGAAACAAATAGATGAATTGGACAACATCAAAATTTAAAACATTTGGGCATCAAAGGACATTCTCAACAAAGTGTTCAGGCAATCCATGGAATTGATAACAACGATTGCAAACAATCTCTCTGATAAGAGATTAAAATGCTGAACATATAAAGAGGTCCCGCAAATCAACCACAACCACCACCACAACTACAGCAAAGGTCATCTGATTAAAAAATTGTCAAAGGACTGGAATGGACATTTCTCCAAAGAAAGTATACAAATGGCGATAAGCGCATGAAAAGAGGCTCAACATAACTAATAATTACTGAAATGCAAATCAAAACCACAAGGAGACAGCACTTCACACTCATTTGGATGCCCATTATCAAGCAAACAAAATACAAAAACAAAACAAAGACCAAAAAACCCGGAATAACAAGTGTTGGCATGGATGTGGAGAAACAGGAACAATTCCCCATTGTTGGTAGGATTGGAAACTGGTACAGTTACTATGGAAAACAGTATGGAAGAACCTCAAAAACTAAGCAATAGAGCTACCACACAATCCATCAATTCCATGGCTAGGTATATACCCAAAAGACGTGAAAGAAGAGAATCAAACAGATACAGAGTGTCAGAAAGATATTTGTGTACCTGTGCTCATACAGCACTTTCACAATAGATAAACGTGGAAACAAAGTGTCCATCCACAGATGACTGGAACCCCCCCCCCCCAAAAAAAAAAGTGGACTACATGGGGAAATCATCTCAGAGGTCAGCCCAGCCGCCGCCACCGCATGCTGCCCTTGGGGGCCTCGATCTGTCCTGTCCTGTCCTGTCCTGTCCTGACGGAGCCCGGGAGGACTCTGGGCGGGACATCACCTCATAGGTCAGCCCAGCCGCCCCCATCCCATGAGCCCTCGGGGGCCTCGTCCTGTCCTGTCTTCTGTCCTGTTGGAGCCCCCAAGGACTCCGTGGGGCCATCACCTCAGATATCAGCTCAGTTGCCACAACCCCACACTGCCCACAGGGTCTTGTCCTGTCCTGTCCTGTCCTGCCGGAGCCCCGGCGGATGCCTCAGAGACGTCACCTCAGAAGTCAGCCCAGCCGCCGCCACCCCACATTGCCCTCGGGGGCCTCGTCCTCGTCCTGTCCTGTCACAGTCCTCAAGGACTCCATGGGATCACCTCAGAGGTCAGCCAAGCAACTGCCGCCCCACACCCTGGTCCCCTCGTGGCTGAGTAGACGCCCCCGCCCACCTCCCATGGCCAGACAGAGTCACCAGACCCGCCTCCCCACCCGCCTGGCCTCCCTAAGGGTCCCTATGCCCCACCCTCATCTTCTGTCTCTCTGTCCCTCCCTCCATCCCTCTACCTGCACGACGACCTCCACACCGAGTCCTCTGCGAAGCTCCTCTGAGAGCCTCGGGAGGGCAACGAACTGCCCAGCGGTTCCTGGGCAGGAGCGTCGCTGATTGGTTGGCTAGGTGCACGTGACGGGGGCGGGACCTTCGCCGAGACACGCCCCCTGAAGGGACTGCCCAGGACCTTGGCGTCTGGGCCAAGGGTGGAGGCCAGGGCTCGGGGTTTCCCGTTCTACCGCCGAGGACGTTTCGCAGGCCATCTTCCTGGGAAATCACAAAAGGACACGGGAGTGGGCGACAGGTGCACCTTTCCGATGTGGGGGAATTTAACAATTCCTACTCCGTCTCCTCCCGGGGCCCTTTCCACCCACTGCTTCCGCTTGCAGAGGAATGGCCATCCTCCTGAGTGTTCTGTGTAAACCACCCCCCTCCCTTTTCTACCGCTTTTGGTTTTGTTTGGTTTTGTGGAAGACCCGTGTGTGTATCCTTGAATATCCTTGCTTCCTGGTGCGTTGCCTGGGTATTACAATAAACTGTATCGCGTTGTGCGTAGTATTCCGCCACATTCTTTCTCACCCAACATGGTGTCCTAACAGTGACTATACTATTCTGTGGAGCCACAGTGCTTTCATTTTGCCTGTGGTAGCACACACCGTTGTGGAACCACTCCTCGGTTCGTTCATCCATTTTCCTGTCCATGGACACGTGGATACTTTCCACTTTAGAGCCCTAAAAAGCAGTGATACTAGAAATATTCCAATGCCTGGCATCCGTGCAATATGCTTTGCAGCGTCGGAAGGAGCCAAAGAGGTTAAAGCAGTTAGTGACCTATTCCTAGGTCATAGGCTAGCTGAGTATTCAGTAGAGCAAAATTATTTCCAACGTATGTGACTCCACCAGCAGGTTGGGTTCTGATTGTTCCATATACGCACCAATACTGGGTATAATCAGATTACAATTGGCTGGGGAAGGGTGGTGGGGGGGGGAGGATGGGGATGGTGTCCGTGCTGGTGGCGGTGGCGGTGGTGGTGGCGGTGGTAATCCTCTTCAGCATTTCTCCCACGCTAAGAAGAATGAGCTCTTTTTTATGCTCATTGGCCAATGCAATTTCCTTTCCCACCACATTTATCTATGTGGGTGTTATGACCTTTCTTCCACTGGGTAGGATGACTTGCTTACAGTTTTGTAGAGCTAGACATCAGTCTTTACAGCAGCGTTTCCCTCTGCCTTTTTATCGCAATAAAGTAGAAACAATGCAAATTGTACCTGTTCAGCCATTTGTAGGTGTACAGCTCAGTGGCATTAAGTACATTCCCATTGTACAACCATTACTGCCATCCATCTCTCAACCTTTCTCATCTTTGCGGACTGAAACTCTGAACCCATGAAACACCTATTGCCCATTCCCTCCTCCTCCCACCCCCTGGCAACCACCACTTTACTCCCTTTCTCTATGAATTTGGGTACCTCATACGTACACCGTTTGTCCTTCTGTGACTAGCATATTTCACTGAGCATAATGTCTTAATTCCCCCACATCGGGAAGGTGGAGGCTTGTGCACCTGTCGCCCACTCTGGTGTCCTTTTGTGATTTCCCAGGAAGATGGCCTGCGAAACGTCCTCGGCAGTAGAACGGGAAACCCCGAGCCCTGGCCTCCACCCTTGGCGCAGACGCCAAGGTCCTGGGCAGTCCCTTCAGGGGGCGTGTCTCGGCGAAGGTCCCGCCCCCGTCACGTGCACCTAGCCAACCAATCAGCGACGCTCCTGCCCAGGCGCCGCTGGGCCGTTCGTCGCCATCGCGAGGCCCTCAGAGGAGCTTCGCAGAGGACTCCGTGTGGAGGTCTCTGTGCCTGTGGAGGGGTGGAGGGAGGGACAGAGAGACAGAGGATGAGGGTGGGGCATAGGGAAGACCCTCAGGGAGGCCAGGCGGGTGGGGAGGCGGGCCCGGTAGTCCTGCCTTGCCATGGGAGGTGGCGGGGGGGTGCCTTCTCAGCCATGAGGGGACCAGGGTGTGGGGCGGCAGCGGCTTGGCTGACCTCTGTGGTGATGTCCCCATGGCGTCCACTGGAGCTGTGACAGGACAGGACAGGACAGTAGAAGACAGGACGAGGCCCCCAAGGGTCCTGCGGGGTGCCAGCAGCTGGGCTGACCTCTGGGGTGATGTCCCTACGGAGACCTCTGGGCTGTGACAGGCCACGACAGGACAGAACAGGTCGAGGCCACCGAGGGCAATGTGGGATGGTGGCGGCTGGACTGACCTCTGAGGTGATGTCTCCGTGGACTCCTCTGTGGCTCTGACAGGACAGGAGAGGACAGGACAGGAGAGGACAGGGTAGGATGAGACCCCAAGGAGAGTGGGGTGGTGGTAGCTGGGCTGACCTCTGAGGTGGTGTCCCCACGGAGTCCTCTGGGGCTCCACAGGACATGATAGGACAGGAGGGGAAGGCATGAGAACGAGGCCCCTGAGGTCAGTGTGGGGTGGCAGGGGCTGGGCTGACCTCTCAGGTGATGTCCCCACGGAGTCCTCTGGCATTCCAACAAGACAGGACAGGACAAGATGAGTACAAGGCCCCACAGGGCACTGTGGGATGGCTGTGTCTGGGCTGACCTCTGAGTTGGTTTCCCCACGGAGTCCTCCGGTCTCTGACAGGACATGACAGGACAGGAAGAGGACGAGGCCCCTGAGGGCAGGGTGGGGTGGCGGTGGCTGGGCTGACCTCTGAGGTGATGTCTCCAGGGAGTCCTCTGGTCTCTGACAGGACATGACAGGATAGGGGGAGGATGAGGCCCCCGAGGGCGGTGTGGCACGGTGGTGGTGCCTGGGCTGACCTCTGAGTTGGTGTCCCCACGGAGTCCTCGGGGCTCCAAGAGAACAGCACAGGGCAGGACGAGACCCTGAGGGCAGTGGGGTGGCAGTGGCTGGGCTGACCTCTGAAGTGATGTCCCCATGGAGTCCTCTGGGGTTCCCAGAGAACAGGACAGGGTAGGACAGGTTGAGACCCCGACGTCAGTGGGTGGTGATGGCTGGGCTGACCTCTGAGGTGATGTCCACGGAGTCCTCCAGGGGGCCAAGAGAACAGGGCAGGGCAGGGCGAGACCCCGAAGGCATGTGGCATGGTGGTGCCTGGGCTGAATTCTGAGGGGTGTCCCCATGGAGTCCTCCAGGGCTCCAAGAGAACAGGACAGGACAGGTTGAGAACCCGAGGGCAGTGGGGTGGCGGTGGCTGGGCCGACCTCTGAGGTGATGTCCCCACGGAGTCCTTCAGGGCTCCAATAGGACAGAACAGGACAGGTCAAGGTCCCTGAGAGCAGTGTATAGAGGTGGCAGCTCTATGGACCTCTGCATGATATCCCCACAGATATCCCACCGGGACTCCCACTGGACAGGACAGGACAGGACAGGACATGGCCCGCGAGGCAGTGAGTGGAGGCGGCAGCTGAGCTGACCTCTGCGGTGATGTTCCCATGGAGTCCTTCAGGTCTCCGATAGGACAGGACAGGACAAGACAAGGCCCCCGAGGGCAGTGCATGGTGGCAGCGGCTGTCCTGACCTCTATGTTGATGTCCCCACGGAGTCCTACGGGAATCCGACAGGACAATACAGGACGAGAACAGGTTAGGATAGGACGAGGACAAGGCCCCCAAGGACAGTGGGGGGTGGCGGCAGCTGAGCTGACCTCTGAAGTGATGTCCCCACGGATTCCTCCGGGGCTCCGACAGGACACGACAGGATAGGACAAGGACAGGACAGGATGAGGCTCTCGAGGGCAGGGCTGGCAGGGTCTGCAGGATGGGAAGCGAGCCCGACGTTCCCCTCTTCAGGACAGGGCCACACCTGGTGAGGAGGCAGCATCTGCGTCTGTCCCTCCTGCCCAGCTGGTTGCCCTGCAGGACTGCTTGGTTGTCCTGGGGTCCAGATGGCATGTCGAGGAGACCCCTGACCTGACTGTCCCCGGACAGGTGCAGAACGGTTTCTTCCCCACCCATTTGGAGGGGACACTTCTTTTGGTCACGGTCAAGTTTAGGCCTCCAGACCAGCACGTTGTCCCTTGGGGACCGAGAGCAGGGGACAGCCGCTGTGCCAACATAGGGGCAAGAATCTGGCAGAGGGTCCTGACACTCAGGTGTCCTGGGGCAGGTCGCAGCCAGGGAGAGGGGGTCACAGCCACGGGGGGCAGGGGTCTGCTGTCACCATTGTCTTTGTCCCCTCCTGGCCCAACGAGAGACAACGAGGGCGCTCATGCTCTGATCTGCGCAGAGGACCCTTGCCTGGCATCGCTCATTGACCATGTCCCCATTTCTTTCACGCGTGTTTGCACTCACAAGGTGCAGGAGAGCTGTCTGTACCTGGGAAGACACCTTGGGATGGCGCCACCTCGGAGGAAGCGCCTGAGGAGAGCTGCGAAGGCCCCGGTGGAGGCTCCGGCTATGGCAGCCAATGACTTTTGGGGACAAGAGAGAAGAGACCTGAGTGGGCCGGAGGCTGTTCCTGAAGGTACACTCTATCTGACACCTTTGCAGATGCAGCACCTGTAGATACCACCCGCGGGGCAGGTCGCTGCTTCTGAGTCCTTGGCATTGTAAGCAGTAAAACACGTGCGTGTGTGTAAAGCGGTTTCATGTACCGGACGTTGCCCACTCGATCCTCCCATCCCAGACCAGGATTACAGAAGCTTAGATAGCAGCACTTCTGCTCGCCCACAGTTGCTCTTTCCAGAATGTCTCACACGTGCCGGGTGGTGTAGTCTGACCTTAACCCTGAAAGGTTTGCAACACCGTCTCCAGAGCATGGTCCTCGTCCCCCATCCAGTTTCATCTGACCTTGTGCATACGTGGTTCCTTCCTTTCATATGTCTGCCGTAAAGACTTTTGCTTGCAAGAGGCCTAAAAAACTCCACACGGCGAGGCTACCGCCCCCTGAAAACTGATCAGAATACCATACTTCCTTTTAAAATGCTTTCCACTTTTATTTCAATGCAGGAAACAATCCAGTACCGGATAAGCCCGGGGAGAACAGTCCTTCTGCAGGAACATTTGAGGACGATGTGGGGTAATGTCTTCATAGTGTTATCACCTGCCAGCTCTAGGCAACATGGCTCATACAATTATTCTCCATAAAATCCTAGAATGACACATTTCCTCCAAAGCAAATATGATCTTTGCTTATCCTTACTCAATAATGTTCCATGTAACTTCTTCACAGGAATGAAGTACAGAAGATGCAGGAAAGGCTTGGAGGTATGCTTAAGTGATATTTGCAGTCAAAACAATTGTTTAATCCATACAACTTTTATAAATGGGAATGTTAGTGAGTGGATTCCAAGACTGGTTTTAATGCCTTGTTCTAGTATAGAGCACTTTATACCAGTATTTATAGTGTGATTCAACTTTGTAAGTTTCTTTACTGACCTTTTGAACTGTTGATGTGGAAAACTGAAAACGGTACTAACAGTCATGAGGTAAGAATGATGCCATTATTTTATGCACGTGTACACTTAATGTACTGTGTAAGACTGTGTGAGAAAAGTTTATACTGCCTTTTCTGTGCACAGCTTAGGTGGTGTATCAACGTGTATTGCCAATTTTAAATTTTCTTAATTTCGCTACCTTTCATAACTTTCCAGTGTGCTTTGGAGTAGCAGCACAAATCGAATCCTCTAATATAACTCTTTATTTTTATTTTTCATTAACAAACTGTGTAGTTGCAAAGTAAATAACTCTGCTAGCTAGTGAGAAGTGTCTAATCATATCCACACTCCTAAATTTTATGTTGTTCTGTCAGATGTCACTTACACCATCTGCGCTATAGGACAGTACACTTAGCAGAGTGTGAGTCAATATATGGCTCTCCATAGAGATCATCCTTACAAGCAAGTATCTTTTGAAGGCTTTGCTCTATTTGGTGGCGACAAAGTGCTTGCTTTGTGAGCTGTCTAATAAACTTCTTATTATAGATGGATTCTGGGTGTATAAAATATTTTTATTGTAGTGCAGATCCTTCATGACTACTGAAAAATAACTATGGACTGTAGATCCATAAAGTCAAATCATATGCTCTGCAAAGCGTTATTTGAAGTATTCAGATTCTGTGAAATGCGGCACTTATGGATGAAAGTGTTATATAAAAAGCTCCATGAAAATATTTTTTTAAATGTTTTTGAATTCATTTATTTAAACTAGAATTTTACACCCACGACCTTTGTCTCTGTTAGTAAAATGCAGTTAAAAGCATCACTCACTAGATTGCTTGAAAAATAATTTTTTAATGTGCGATATAATTATTTTTATCCTTTTTGAGGGTCATTTTTAAGAAAATACTTTTGTGCTTTTTATAAAATGCATTCTAATGGTAACCCATCTAAATGTATCCCTTGAGTTGGAGGACATTTACCCATGTAAACGTGTCCCTTGAGTTGGAGGATATTTTATAAGTTTAGAAAAATGTGCCTGTTAGCAAATTTTCAGAAGGAAATTAAAGTCTGTCTTTGAGATTCTTTATACACATTTTGATAATGAAAAATATATTGATTATTAAGCCCTTCTCATTATCTCTAAACTAAAAGGTGACCTGCAGTTAGAAAAATTAGAATTGGGATACTAGCACTGGAAAGATTTTACAGAAAATAGTGAGCAAATCTTGCTTTTTGAAATGATGCCTGAATTATAAATTTTATTTTACTTACTTTGCTTTTTGAAGTGTAATTGACATACGACATTATATTAGTTCCAGGTATACAACATAGTGATTGCACATTTATGATGTCTGTATTATAAATTGTAAATGTACTTTGCACATCGCCAAGGCAACATTTACCCGTACTGATTTGAATATATGAAAACGAAATAACTTTCAACATTTAAATTTCAGTGAATATCTATTTTCCATACAGTTGACATTAAACAGCCTCTTCTCACAAAGAGAAAAATGTTCGAAATGGGTACAAAAGCTTCTATCAAAACCACTAACGAAACAAGTGAGCATGTTTGGAAACTACAACAAGAACAAAGGTGAAGTTGTTGGAGTGTTTTTGTTTTTGAGTCACGATGACATTTGTATCATTTCTTTGTATTCATTGGCACAAATAACCTAAGACAAATTCTATTATATTGAATTTTCCAGCGAAAAACATATTTTGCTTGTTTTTTTTTTTCTAAGCAGATAAATTCCTTAGTTCTGTAACCTCACTCCTTAACAGATTCTGAGATGTATTTCCTAGAAGCCAATAGAGATGACCTTTCTTCCCTTTCAAATAACAATTGAGTTTTCTTCCTATAACATTAATTTATATTCATTCTAGACCTACACTAGCTGAACTTCAGGTAAATGTCTTAAACCATTATTCTTGTGATAGTTAACTGTATTCAGTTATGTAGAAAAGGTTAATCTTATATTGTAAGTAATTTGCATATTTTAGGTAAATTGTGTTCACCGTTCTTTAAAAAAAACAAAAAAACAAAAAAAACATTGTTCGGGGGATATATTTAAGTGAAATATTCCTGTTTGGAAATCTTCTATGATAAATGGATATAATATCCTCATTGAATGAATCTACTTATCATATCAGAACATATATGCTATTCAGTAAGAAGAAATGAAAAGTAAACTGCTTTTAGATAAAATGAATTTTTCTGGAAAACTGATAGTAGAGTAAATCCTCATTAGCTTTTAAGAGGTAAGGCATGTGAGATAGCTTTTATGTTGGTCAGTTAGGAACAATACTTTTGGAATAAGAGTAAATTGTTCATGTCACCTTTCTGCTTCCCATGAGACTGCTATTTCAGCTGCTGTTATGCTATTACTGCCTTCTCCTTTTGTAGCGTAAATTGTGTCAAATCAATTTTGTTTTGAATACGGTTAATTCTTTCATGTCTTTATGAATTATGACAGTGCTCATTATTATGTTTTACAGGCAGAATCTTCATCTCAAATATTCTCAGCAGTTTCTGACTTTGTTTTGGGAGTGGAATGTAGACATGCAGAAAGCCCAGAAACAACAAGAAAAACTAGCCGTTGGTATCAGCTTTGGCTTTAAAATTGATTTATTTATTGTATCAAAGTCTCAAGTAGCAATAGGTCATGCAAAAACACAGGAGAGAATGTAGGGACCATGAGCCCAGATGGGTAAAGGTGGGTAGAAGATGTAGCGGTGGGAGACTGAATGTCCTCTCTGAATTGCTTCTGTCTATTTAGGGATACAGGAAGGTCACCAGTTAAGAGTTAGAGTGGTGGAGGAGGTGTTGCCTCTCGGGAGCAGAGAAGAAGTCCTGGAATTGTTTCCTGAGAGCAGGCCAGTGAATGGACTAGGGAAATGCCATTGCCAAGCAGCATTGTGGGTCTAACTTAGGTTGGTGTCATAGTGACCATGAATTTAAAGTGAGACCACATTGCATGGTTGTGGCAGAGCAGCTGGAGAGTTGGATTTTCCAGGGTTGGGGTTTAGCCACGCAAATTGGCGGAGTGAAAAGGGGGTAAGGTACATGTGCGAGGGCATAGGTATAATGATTGACCATGGCATTTAGGCCAGGAAGGAGGAAAAGGGAGAATATGAGGGTGGGGATCAGGGGCAATGAAAAGTCATAGGATCCATGGGATGTTAATCCTGAAAGAGTGTTGGACTATAGTAAGAAAGGGAGAGAACTACAAACAGGGAGGTAGAGGTTGAATATTGGGGGAAAAAATGGAGAACCAGTATAGTACAGTGGTCCAGAGCCTGGACTCTGGAACCAGTTTTTGGGATCCAATCCTGGTTGACCGGTACTAGCTGTGAAATCAGCGGCAAATTGTTTATCCCTGTGCCTCACCCAGGTTCCTCACCTATTATGGAAGGAGACATAACAAAAGCACCTGCCTCGTAGAGTTGTTTTGAGGATTAAATGAGATCATATATAATGTTTATTTAAAATGGTTCGGAACAGTACCTGGCACACAGCTCCTATATAAGTTTTTGCTCTTATTAATATAATGTAGATGTTGCAGTTATTGGGAATGACAGAATCCAGGGTGTGACTATGTAAGTGAGTGACTGAAGTAGGGAAGAGGACAAAATTGTTGTTGGAGATCAGGTCAAGGAGCGGAAAGGCTGGGATCATCTGTGTACATACTGAAATGACCAAGAATTAATACATGTTTTGAACGTTGTGAAGAAAAGAATATCCCCTCTGTAACTACTGTTAGGAAGGATCAGTGTATAGATTTTTGACTACTTGTAGTAAACACATTCTTGGAAGGGTCATTTGTGGGTTTTGAAATCAAGAGCTAAAACCTGTTTTCCATATTGGCAAGAAAAAAAATTTCCTACTTAATGACTACTAGGTAGGATCATCGTATTGTTTTTGTGTATTAGTGGTGAACACAGTTATCTAAACTCGGTCATAAAGGTTGTTACAACAGGAAATGTTAACAAGTATTGATTTAAAGAATATTCCTTTTAGACATGATGTATAATTATGTTTCTCTAAATATTAAATGTCACCCACATTTTATCATCCTTTTCTTTTATATTTGTAGAGTATGTTTCAAGAGCAACGAAAGGTTCTTCAACAAGCTAGAGCTGTTCAGAATCAGAGACTGCAAAAAATTAAAAATTTATATGTGCAATTCTTAGAGGTATTTGGCAACATAATACATTCTTATAAAACATAACATGTGTACAAAAGTAGGAGATAGTTTGTTTCTTTCTGAATCTATGTGGGGGAAAAAACCCAGTTAGGTTGTACATCTGAACCGTTAACCATTTTCCATTTGGAGTTCATTGCTCTGTATTTAACATAATTGGTAAATGTGTTTTGATTTTGGGGATTAATTAATACTTTTGTGGGAGTCATTTAAAACAGGGAACTGTAAGCTGGGGATTTTACCTAGAAATACATGTATCGTGTAGAAAAGTGGTACTTTATCAACACTTTAATCATAATTTTTTGTGCAACAATCAGTTCGGAGGAGATCAGCAATAAATATATAGTGGAAACTAAGAAGTCTATAAAGCACTTCTACGTGCCTTTTACTTGTATTGACGGTTTCTGTTAAATATGAGTAGGCAGTGGTAATTGATGAATACTGCTTTTATTTCCAAATGCGCTACATGAGTGTTTTGTGGCATAGTTGCTTTTGGAATATTAATGACTAATAATGACTTTATATGCAAACTTAAAATCATAAGAGAAGGTCTAAATACAATATAACAGAATGAAAAAGCCAGAGGAGGACCAAACGTTTGTGAATTGAGAATGATCTGCTGTGATATTTGCACATTGACCAACTGTACTCAGTGACACAGACCTCTTCTTCATGCAGATATATACTTATTTAGGAGGCAGTAGAATCCTGCACATTCCTCCTCTTTTTTCTTGGTGTGTGTTGGGCGGAGGGGAGGTGTCCTTTACCTCTGCAACGGTACCTTAGTATCTTTCTTCGAATTCCAACTGCTGCTCCCTAGTTCAGGATCTCGTCATTCCTTGCTTATGCTACTAAACCCTCATCTGAGTTCTCTTCTCCAGTCCATCCCTCACCATTCTGCAATATGATCTTCCAAAGCATAGACCTTCCCTCCTGAGAACCTGTCGTTAGCTTCCCATTTTAGGCCCTCAGGTATTCAAAGTCTGTGCCCCGCTTCCCCCATAACAAGGCTCCCTTTGTAGTTTTACACTTAACGTTCGTTCTTTCCTCCCACCCCTCCAGGTTGGTTGCTTTCTCTGAACTAACGCACCATTACTTCCTTGTTTCTAGAATACTTTCAATTGCCTCTTCCGTTTACCTACCAAAATCTTACTCTTTTGCCAACTAAATCAGAATCAATCTTATTTTCCACTACATAGTCACGGCAAGTTGTGTTACCTTAATTGTTATAAAGTTTTTGTGTTGTTTTTGTTTACATGTTTTTTTGTTCTCACTGGAATAAGGAAGGAAGAGATCGTGTATTCATTTTTAAATTCCTCCACAGCACTTTTTATGTAGGCTGCAGTAGATCACCATTTGTTGGGTGAATAGTAAAGATTTAGAACATGTTTGTTTTTCATAACTTAAAGAGGTCGTGTCACAGATCGTTTTATTCCCTCCAGTGGAATCATGCTACATTGATTATGAGTCATTATAAATGCACTGTTACATGGTGTCTAGAAAGCTTATTAGAGAGTTTTAAAATGATGGCATCTCGTTCAGTGGGACTGTCAGTCTTTTTCTTTTTTTCCCTCCACCTTGACCTTAACTGTTTATTAACTGTTTATTAACCCATTGTTTTGAGCCTACTACTGTTGTGCCTCTATACTAATAATATTTGACTCAAACACAACATTTAAAAAATTTCTTAGGTGGGTATTTTGGTCTCCATGTATTAGGTATAATATCTTACTTGGAATAAATAACAGGCATCCTTTGCATATTAAGAGATGTTAGTTTTGAAATTTGCTTTTACATGTTTAGTGCGTGAGATGAAAAGTGGTGGTTTATAACTAAACTAGGCTTTTTGTTTTAGAGTATGCAGGACTTAGAGAAGGACCATGAACGTCTTCTTACTGATGAACAAAGTGCAGTTAGAGAAGAAATGACCAAGTTGCAAAACAAAATTATGATGGAAGTTGTAAGTACTTAGTGCATATTTAATATTAAGAACTAACGAGGGATGTGAGCATTGGGGTATTTTGTTTGCTGAAGTGTATATAACAATGACCTAAATAGCATGTAAATGTTTAATATTTCCTTCCTTGAAACAGCAACAGCAAGAGCTGGCAATTGTTGAAAAGTATCTTCAATCCCTGTTATTCTGATGACTTTGAAGAAAGAACTTGAACCTAAGTGCTATGATAGAAGCATAACATTAGCTACACTGAACCACATTGCGGTAGTTTAAAAATTGTAGTTGAAATCAGTACATCTTGTTTACCATAGCTTGCTTGTTTAGTGCAAGAATCTTTTCCTGCTAAAACCCCAAGCCCCAAACAGTTACGTGGGTAGCAGCAATTCCACAATTATATGTATTAAGCTTTCAGCCCTTCGTTAGTAATGATGACTTTGTGTACTTAACACTGTTAATTAACTTTTAGCAACAGGATGATTTAATTTGAGGCTTGGCCTCCGTGGATCTGTATCAGTCCCAAAAGGTTCAGAGCACATGTACAGAAAGAAGGTTACTTTGCTTTTCCTAAAGGAAAAATAAAATTAAAGGGTATAAAATCTCTCTTACCCGTGTGCCCGCTTGTGTTTTACTCATTAGTTTACAGAGCCAATTCTAATAAAAAAATATGATTTCAGAAAATCTACTCTACTGCCTTATAAAAATTATTAAAAGCAAACATAAGATTGTGGGGTTTTTTGGGAATAAATTAAACTGCCTAAAATCATTGGGGGCACAGAACTAGATACATAAGTGTCAGTGCTGAGACATGGGTTTGTGAAAATGTCGTTTCCACAAAGACACCAAAATGTCATTTAATTGGTGTTGGTTCACTATTAAATGACACTTGCCCTTAGCATTGATTGAAAGTATTTCATTAATATGTACATATACCTAATGACTTATGGTTTAAGTATTTCACATCTCTCTTTAAAGATAAATTACCTATAGTGCCTTGTTTTCAAGTTTAATGTTCATTGAGTGTGTGGAACGTTGATTTTATATTTGAGAACTAACAACTTGAATAATTAATTCTTAAACCTTTCTTTTTGTAATGGGCATTTTCTTTTTACATTTAATAACATAACACCATCTTCGTTTGGGCATGTTATTTAATAAACATGACATTGTTTCAGAATATATTTGGAATAAGTCAGTAAAATGTGTTTTTTTCTCAGTTCCTGAAGTTGCTTTCATGAATCATTCAAAATAAAGCATTTCCATTCGGAGGAGAGGATTTATTTTCTCCTGTCTTTCTGCATTTTTTTAACGCTAATCCTGACCCCTGTATACCACCCTTCTGTTTGTTTTAAGGCTTTCCAAGTTTTTAAAAAATAAGCCCATATGGAATCTCTTTTTCTAACTGCAACAACGTATACAGGAATGAATGAGTCCTCCACCATTATCCAGTATTTGACATTATGGGGAGAATTTAATTGCTCAGCTTCACATGTTTGTAAAGAACTTTCCTGTTAAGCCAAAGCATGTGTTGGTATATGCGTCTGAAGTTCTGTTCCAAACTTCTAAGAAGGTCCTTATTTGGGAAGTTTTCCAGTAGCTACAGAGGCACAAGTAAGTACTCCAAAGGTCCTCGTGAAAGTTCTAATATTCATACTAAGCCATCTAATTTTATGTGAGAGTGCAGACACGATAATCAGTACATAATGTACTTAGTGATCAAAGAGTTGACATTTATTTCCATCCCCTGGCAACCTCAAATGAGTAAATATGTACTTGAAGCAACTTTGGCTGATATTCTAAGGGGAAGAAATATTTTGCCGTTATAACTATTTATGTATTTATACATAATTTGCCATTATATATCATCTGTGTGCATATTACAATTATATATATGTTCTAAACAGTTTTAGGTTTACAGCAAAATGGAGCAGAAGGTACAGAGATTTCTCATATACTCCCTGCCCCCACACACCCACAGCGACAAACTTAATCATTGACACATCGATATTACCCATAGTCCATGGGTTACATTTAGGTTCACTCTTGTGTTACTTTTTTCTTTCTCTTGGTGAACAGTTTTCTTACATGTCACCTGTGCTTTAGCCATTGTTTTATTTTTCATAAAAGGGAACATTTAATGTCCACTTTTTTGTGGCAGTGAAATTTTAACTCAGAATATCAGGAAAGTCACCCTAAAGCAAATGTAAAAATTCATTTTTTTCTCCCCAAAAACGGTAGGACAGGTTTCTTTTACTAAATACAAATTTCAGGAAATTGCAGCCAGTGTTTTTATTAAAAAAACAAAAAAAAAAGCTTTATTATTTTTATTTGAGGATAGTTGACACGCAATGTTACATTAGTTTGGGGTGTAGAATATAGTGATTCAACATCTCTATATGTTATGCTATGCTCACCACAAGTGTAGCTACCACCTGTCACCATACAATGCTATTGTAGTATCATTGACTGTATTCCCTATGCTGTATCTTTTATCCCCTTCACTTATTCATTCCGTAAATGGAAGCCATATCTCCCACTCTCCCTCACCCATTTTGTCCACCCACCACCCCAGTTTATTCTCTGTATTTATAGGTCTGATTCTGCTTTTTGTTTGTTCATTTATTCATTTGTTTTGTACTTTAGATTCCAGATGTAAGTTAAATCCTAGGGAATTTGTCTTTCTCAATCGGACTTATTTCACTTAGCTTAATACCCTCTAGGTCCATTCACGTTATTGCAAGTGGCAAGATCTCATTCTTTTTTATGGTTGTGTAATATTCCATTGCCTGTATATACCACATCTTCTTTATTCATTCATTCATTTACCAATGGACACGGGTTGCTTCCGTATCTTGGCCATTGTAAATAACGCTGCAATAAACGTAGGGGTGCATATATGTTTTCAAATTAGCATTTTCTTTTTCTTTGGGTAAATACCCAGTAGAATTCTAGTTGGCAGACGAATGCACATATTCTCTTTTCTTCCATAGTAACTAGAGACCTTCTTTGAAAAGTAGCTGATATCAAGAAGTCACTTCCTCTAATACTGTTTGGCTCAACAATTGCACTATTACAAGCATGCACTTATGCAGTATCATGATTTAACATTTCAATTTATAGCAATCAAAGTATGCATCACCCTTTGTAGCAATCAGAGTAAGTATGGCTAAAATTATTCATGTCCAGGATTTTTTTTCTAATCCTTCAAAATGGGATATTTCAGAGACAGAGAGATTACTCTTTTGACTACAGTGGTTCACTTATCTTCAAGATTGAAATGTGTTTTGTTTTGGTGCGGGGGAGTGTTTCTGATTAATGTACAGATTGCTACCTGTGAACCTAAATGTTGACAATTAGGGTGGGGATGTCTTCTCTTCTCCTACAGCTTCTAATCAGTCACTCAGTTTGTGAACCTGATGAGGTGTTTGATGATACGATGTCTTGAAGACATTAAAATGAAAGTGTCTTGAAATTTGCACGCAGGAAGCACCAAACATGTCATGGAGGAAACGATGCAGTAACCATTAGAAGGATGGTTGCTGCATCGTTTGAGATTATATATATATATATATATATATATATATATATATATATATTCTTATTTGTCTTTCCTGGAGCAGGAGCTGTTTGCCTACTTATCTCAAAAATCAAATGGTACCCTAAAATTTTTGGCTGAAAATATTATTTTAATTTTTTTTAAATTTGAGAGAGAGAAAGAGAGGGAGAGAGAGATCAAGAGGGGCAGAGAGAGAGAGAGAGAGAGACAGAAGATCCGAAGTGGCCTCTACACTGACAGCAGCGAGCCCGATGTGGGGCTCGAACCCACGAACCATGAGATCATGACCCGAGCCAAAGTCAGATGCTCAACCAACTGAGCCACCCAGGTGCCCCCAAAATATTACATTTTAGAGTACTTCCTGTACATCATATTTGAACCTCGTTGGAGTTGTATGAAATAGGCAGCACATTTCACAATTACAGAAACTGAGTCACAAGAGGTAAAAGGCTAGGATGAAATGTTAAAGCTTGAAAGTCTCGGAACCCAGGTGGAAGTTCTGTGGCTTCGTTTTACAGCTGAAGAAACTGAGGAAAATGAGGGTAAGTGACTTACTGAAGGTCACTTAACAGTTATGTGTAGCCAGATTTCAATTCTACCAAACCATGTGATTCCAGAGCCTGTGTGTTTAACTATTAATCTGTAAGCAGAATCAATACTAATAAATGACGGTAAAGGTATTTGAAAGTTGGAGAATTATTAAGTAGCAAATATGTAATAATAGAAGTAAAATCTTAAGTGTTTGGGCCCAGTGAAGTTCTAGCTCCAGATTTAAAAAAAAAAAAATTCTCTTAACAAACACTAGAATATCCTTGTCGTTAAATTCTATTATTTAGTGTCCCAAGGAAAGGAACTTTAACTATAATACTCCAGCTAGATTTATTGCCAAGTGGTCTTCTAGTAAATATGATGTGAATATGATGGCATTGCTTAGCATATGCCCTTTATACCTGTCCTCCAACTTGTTTTCTTTCATATAGGTATTCTAATCAGTGGAAGTTGGTATTGAACAGCCTACACCTGTAGAACAGCCACTTTTTTTTGTTGTTCAGAATTGCGTTTTGCCAGTGTTGTGTTTAGGGACTGCTCGCAAATAATAGAGCTGGATAAACTACCTTAACTAATGAAATATACAAATCTTAGCCCAAAAGCCAGTAACTTGCTTAATGGGGAAACATTAACTAGAGACTCTACCACTAAAGTCAGAAACAAAAAGAGATGCCTAATATCTCATTACTATTTAACATTGTGGTGGAGCTATGTGCTGATGTAATTACACAAGAGACAGGAAATGCCCACACAAAATTAGAAAGAAATAATTAATGGAAAAAGTGCTATAAACAGTGGAAGATATTAGTAAAGTAACAGGCAATAAAACTAACATACAGAAACCAAAAGTTTTCGTATATAGAAGGATAACCAGCTAGAAAATAAGAAGGAAGATTCCATTAATAATGGCAAAAATGAAATGCCTAGGCATACATTTGACAAGAAATAACCAAAATATAAATAAGGAAAACTACAAAATCATTCTGAAAGACACAAGAATAGACTTGGGCAGATGGAAAGATATGCCAAGCTCTTGGATCAGAAGACTCGACATCATAAAGAGTCAGCTCTTCTGCAGTAAATTTGTAAGTTTAATACAATCACAATAAAAATTCCATGAGATTTTTTTTCTGAGGCTAGACAAGTTGGTGTGAATATAGATTTTGGGGAAACAAATGTGCACGCATAGACAGAAAAACTTTGAAAATGAAGAAAGACCAATGGGGGGAGCCACCTCTACAGATACTAAAACCTATTACAAATCTATATAACAGAATAGCATAGTATTCATGCCTGAATAGAACAATTAAGCAAAAGAGAACATGTATGAATAGACTCAAATGCACATGGAAATTTGCCATACGATAAATATGGCATATCAAATCAGTGGGGGATAATGGACTTTTAAAAATGTGTCATGGCGGGGAGGGGTGTTGTAACTGAATAGCGATATGGAAACAGACAAAATTGGATCTGTTCCTTACACTGTGTATCAGAATAAATTCTAAATGGGTCAGAGGTCCAGTTGTAGAAAATGAAACCATGCAAATATTACTTTACAACCTAGGATTCTCTTATGATTTAGAAGAGCTACTAACAATTGAGAAGAGGTCAAAAACATAATAGAAGAACACATTAAAATTGTGAATAAATAATTCACAGAAATGAGTATGAACTGGTTTTTAAATATATGAAAATGTTACTTACTCCTAGTAAGAAAAACATGTTCAGACCTTCCAATATCATAAAGGTTTTTTTTTTTTTTCCTGGAACTAGACCAGTTGGTTTTGCAGTCCATTTAAGGGGGGAAGATTAGTACAGATGGACAGGGAAATCTTAAAAAAAAAAAGAAAGTTTACCTATTTATTTTGAGAGGGGGTTCAGAGAGAGAAGGAGAGTGAGAATCCCAAGCAGGCTCCATGCCCAGCTCAGAGCCCAACTCCGGACTCGATCTCAGCACCGTGAGATCATGACCCAAGCCAAAATCAAGAGTCGGTCGCTCAACTGACTGAACCACTCAGGTGCCCTGACAGGAAAATCTTGAAAAGGAATAAATAGAAACAAGGGGAGCCATTCCTACAGAGATTATTCCTCATTTATCAGACTGGAAAAATAATTGTCAACATTGATCATTAGCTTTATAGCCTGCCAAGGCCTAGAAGCAATGATTCAGTTGCAGTGAGTAACTTAGAGTCTATTTTATGATCTTGAACACAAACAAGAGCTCCTTGGAGAAATAGCTGGTGCCAGATACGGGGTGGAATATAAATAATATAAGCCTGTAAAATCTTGGGAGGAAAAAATATATATATAAGCCTGGAACATCTTATAATATCCGAAAGTCAGGATGTGTGTTGAGGTTATGTCAAAAGGACACAGGAGGTGGGACACAGGGGTTCCTAATGGGCAAATGCAGAAATATGTGAGCATCAAAGGAATAATAAATGCAATGGTTTGAATCACAAATATATTGACACTCATGAGTTCATTATAATACTAAAAAAAAAAATCCACAAATGACCCTTGCTCACTCTAAGTGATTGGAGCTAGCTCAGTCACCATCCCATCACTCTGAAAGGGATAGAACAAAGCATTAATTCTAGCTTTCTTATATGAACCATAATTTTAGGAAAATCAAATATTTACAAAGTTATGCCTTATGGTATAATTCCAGACAGTAAATGCAACCAAAAAACCCATGAAGAGTGTGTGTGTGTGTGTGTGTGTGTGTGTGTGTGTGTGTTTGTGTGTGTGTGTGCATGTGTGTGTGGAGGGGGGAATCACCATTTTGCAACACCTAATGAATTAATGGATCTAGGCAATAACCCTCACTGGCTGCTAAATCCATGATGTGGAGGTTGCTATGTCTGATGAACATACACCATGATTTTCCTGGGACAAGTCCTGGTTTACATTGGTTGTTCTATCATCATTACTAATACTACACCTTACTTTACCCCCTCTACAAAATAGTCTCCATTTGGATGACATATGATCAACCTACTGATAGGGAACTTTGTAATGAACAAGGAGGGCTCAAAACACCTGGACCCGCTGGTCAATCTTAACATCACAATGAAAAAGAGACACAGAGACATTAAGTATCTCCTATTGGGCTGCAGATGCAATAGGAAGTACAAAGCACCATCTCTGACATATTTTTGCCATGGAGCCAAACCTGAATCTGATGATGAAGCCTCAAGTTCTGTCAGTTCAGGGTACATGCTAGTGACAGAAGAATATGTTGAGAAACACAGCAGGGGTGTGATCTGCCAGATCCAGGATTTCCAAAATTCAATGACACAATGACCTAGTCTCTTCCACAAAAAAAAAAAAAAAAAAAAAGATAAGATAAGATAAAGGAAAAGCAAGAGATGATATGTATTAAAGGAAATTTATAAAACATATTAAAGAAATGCAGTCTGGACATCCTGTTTGAATTCTGATGTAAACGAGCCCATGGTAAAAGGAAATTAATTGGAGAAATATGTTGACTAGGTATCAGATAACATTAATGAATTTGTTATTGTGTATATTGATAGTATTTTTATTTTGTAGTGTGGGTTATGAATAAAAACATACCTAGGATTTGCTTTAAAATAATTGAGTGGAGACAGGAGCAGTAGCAGAGTTGGAGAGCGTAATATATGTGAAACAGAATGAACTGTATTTTGATAATTGTTGAAACCGGGTGACGAACATGTGAAGACTGTTATACTGTTGTATCACTTAGGTGCATGTTTGACACGTTCTAGAAACACTCCTAGGGGCGCCTGGGTGACTCAGCTGGTTAAGCGTCTGACTTCAGCTCAGGTCACGATCTCACCGTTTGTGAGTGTGAGCTCCGTATTGGGTTCTGTGCTGACAGCTCAGAGCCTGGAGCCTGCTTCAGATTGTGTGTCTCCCTCTCTCTCTGCCCCTCCCCCTCCCCCTCTCTCTCTCTCTCTCTCTCTCTCTCTCTCTCAAAAATAATAAACATTAAAAAAAATTTAAAAACACTCCCAATACCCTTATTCGATATACTCAAAACCTCAGAAAACCTCTCAGGCCTTCCCTGATCTTTTTGGCCATATGATGTACTGGGGACCATATGGGCTTTGGAGCCAGACAAACTTAGACTCAAATACTGGGTGATCTGGAACATACTACTCAACACCAACTTTGGTGATCCTCAGTGCCTGGTTTTGTAAGATAAGGATGACTTACTCCATCCCTGTTGCATAATTTTTTATTTTAGTTGATACACAATGTTATATTAGTTTCAGATACACAACACAATGATTCAACTTCTCAATATGTTATGCTATACTCACTAGAAGTGCAGCCACCATCTGTCACCATACAGTGCTATTACAATATCATTGCTATATTGCCTATGCTGTGCCTTTTATTCCTGTGACTTATTGGTTCCATAACTAGAAGTCTGTATCTCCCATTCCTCTTCATCCATTTTGTCCATCTCTTCACCCCTTCCCCTCTGGCAACCATTAGTTTGTTTTCTGTATTTATGTGTCTGATTATGCTTTTTTAAAATTGTTTATTCATTTGTTTTGTTTTTTAGATTCTACATATGAGCAAAATCATATGATATTTGTCTTTCTCAGTCTCAGGTCACGTAGCATAATACCCTCCACATAGATCCATGTTGTTGCAAATGGCACAAACTCACCCTTTTTTATGGCTGTGTAATACTCTACTGTGTGTGTGTCTGTGTGTGTGTGTGTGTTCAAGCCCACGCATACATTCCACATCTTTCTTATCTATTTGTCTATCAATGGACACTTAGGTTCTTCCATATCTTGGCTATTGTAAATAATGTTTCAATGAACATAAGGGTGTACATATCTTTTCAAATTAGTGTTTTCATTGTCTTAAGGTAAATACACAGAAGTATAACTCCTGGATCATTCACTGGTTCTCCATGTAATTTTTTGAGGGACCTCTATACTGTTTTCCACAGTGGCTTCACCAGTTTGCATTCCCATCAACAGTACATGATGCCACTTGTCTCTTCACATCCTCACCAACAATTGTTACTTCTTGTATTTTTAATTTAATTTTTATTTTTTAAATGTTTATTTATTTTGCAAGAGAAAGTATGAGTGGAGGAGGGGCAGAAGAGAGGGAGAGAGAGAATCCCAAGCAGGCTCTGTGCTATCTGTGCAGAGCCTGACACAGGGCTTGATCTCATGAACCACGAGATCATGACCTGAGCTGAGCCAGACGTTTAACTGACTGAGCCACCCAGGAGCCCCATCTTGTATTTTTTATTTTAGCCATTCTGACAGGTGTAAGGTTGTATCTCATTGTGGGTTTGATTTGCATTTCATTGATGATTAGTGATGTTGGCCATCTTTTCATGTGTCTGTTGGCCACCTGCATATTATTAAATGATTTATTTTAATGAATTTGCTCCCATGATTCTGGGAGATGGTAAGTTGAAATCTGTAGGGCAAGCTGGCTAGTGAGAAATTCAGGGAAAAATTGACCATGCAGTCTTTTTTTTTTTTTAATTTTTTTTTCAACGTTTATTTATTTTTGGGACAGAGAGAGACAGAGCATGAACGGGCGAGGGGCAGAGAGAGAGGGAGACACAGAATCGGAAACAGGCTCCAGGCTCTGAGCCATCAGCCCAGAGCCCGACGCGGGGCTCGAACTCACGGACCGCGAGATCGTGACCTGGCTGAAGTCGGACGCTTAACCGACTGCGCCACCCAGGCGCCCCGACCATGCAGTCTTGAATCTTAAATATATATGGTAGCCTGGCCATCTAGAAACTGAAATGGGCGTTGATGTTGTAGTCATGAGGAAGAAACATATAGCACATGCTGGCAGTATGGAAACGCAGAGAAACTCCATGTTAAAGTCAGGCAGTATTCCTTCCTTCCTCAGAAACCTTACTTTTTGGCCTTACACATTCTTGAGGGTAATCTCCTTTAATTAAAGCCATACACAATCCATCACAGCAACATCTATATGAGTGTTTCACTTAACATCCAAGCACTATAGCAATCCTGTGTGGAATACAAAGATAGAAGATAAGGCATTCCTTACATCCTCAGATGGTAGTTTTTGAAGAAGCACTGGGGGCAAAGAAGATATAACTGTATCCAGAGTAAGTGTCCATTACAGTAAAAACAACACTGCCCCTTCCAATCTGAAAGTGTCCCAATGTAATCAACCTGCCACTAGGTTGATCACCTGGAAGATGGTGCCATATTAATGACTCAGTTTTGACCTCTGATGCTGGCAGATTGAACATCCAACAGTGCCCATAGCCAGGGGAGCCTTATGTTACTGTGTCCATGCATATCTTCCATCCCGTGACAATGACCACTATTTTGATGACCCCATTGAACAATGAAAAGGTTGGCAGGATAAAGAGGCTGACTGAGATCCACAGAATGGATCATCTTATCCACTTGATTCTTTTTTTTATTAAATATAATTTATTGTCAAGTTGGTTTCCATACAACACCCAGTGCTCATCCCAACAAGTGCCCTCCTCCCTGACCATCACCCACTTTCCCCTCTCCCCCACCACCCATCTATCCTTAGTTTGTTCTCAGTCCTTAAGAGTCTCTTATGGTTTGCCTCCCTCCCTCTCTGTAACTTTTTTCCCCCTTTCCCTCCCCCATGGTCCTCTGCTAAGTTTCTCAGGATCCACATATGAGTGAAAACATATGGTATCTGTCTTTTTCTGCCTGGCTTATTTCACTTAGCATAATACCCTCCAGTTCCATCCACATTGCTGCAAATGGCCAGATTTCATTCTTTTTCCCACTTGATTCTTAAAATCTTCCCTGATTCATGTCAGCCTTTAATGAGCATTCATATGGGACACAAATAATTTCATGGTTTTTGTCCATTGAGAGAGGTCTGTTGTTGGGGAAGTAGCCATTGTGTTACCTGCCACCTCTCTTTGGGATTGTCCAATTCTCTTGTGTGTGTGTGTGTGTGTGTGTGTGTGTGTGTGTGTGTATTCTATAGCTATTTTCTTTGTGGTTACCATGAGGATCACTTTGTTGTATTCCATCTAATGTGGGTAACATCAAAATGAAAACCATGTATCATTTTGCTGTATCTTCTTTTTAAACCTATCAGAAAGAAAAGAATAAAAAATGTGCTTTATTTTATGCATACACCAAAGATTTGTGCTTAGCAGCCACAGCACATATAAGATGGGGAAATTCTGTTGGAAATGTATAGCTATAAATGCTTACACTAAAAAAGGAGAATTATCTCAAATCGACAACCTAACTTTTCAACTTAAGGAACAAGAGAAAGAAGAAAAACTACACCCAGAGTCAGCAGAAGGAAAAGAGGAATAAAGAATTGAGTGTAAATTAAAAAAAAAATAAATTAAATAATAAAAAACAGAATAGAACAGAGAAAATAAAAATTAGAATAGAAAACTAGAGAAAATCAGTGAACCCAAAAGTTTGTTGTTTTTTTGAATAAAAAGGACAAAAGTTAGGACACCTGGGTGACTCAGTCGGTTAAGCGTCTGACTTTGGCTCAGGACGTGATCTCACGGTTCATGAGTTTGAGCCTCATATCAGGCTCTGTGCTGACAGCGCAGAGCCTGCTTGTGATTCTCTTTCTCTCCCTCTCTCTCATTTATTCTGCCCATAAGAATAATTTTTTAAAAAATAGAAAACAAGCGTTAATTGTTTGAATAAAGAATAAAAATGTATAGAGAAAATTAATGAAACCAAAAGTTGGTTATTTGGAAATATCAACAAAATTGACAAAGCTTTTTGCTAGTTGAACGAAGAAAGAGAGAAGACTCAAATTACTAAAATCGGATATGAAACTGGGGACATTACTTACTATCAATCCTACAGAAATAAAAATAATTATAAGAGAGTGCTATAAATAATAGTACACCAACACACTGGATAGCCTTGATAAAATGGACAAATTCTTAGAAACACAAAGCTTACCAAGACTAAATCATGAAGAAACATAAAATCAGAATAGACCTCTAAGGGGATTGAGTAAATAATGAAAAACCTCCCAACAGAGAAAAACCCTGGACCTGATATGGCTTCACTCATAAATTCTACCAAACATTTAAAGAACTAACCACTACTCTTTCTCAAACTCTTCCAAACACTGAAGAGGATAGAGTATTTCCTAACTCATTCCATGAGGTCAGTATGCCCTGAAACCAAATCCAGACTAGAAAATACAGGAGAAATATAGACCTTATGAACACGGAAGCAAAAATTCTCAATAAAATACTAGCTAACTGAATTCAACATGTTGAAAAAGGTTGTAAACCATGACCAAGTAGAATTTATTCTTGGAAAGCAAAGATGGTTCAACATATGAAAATATTGATCAATGTAATACACCACATCAAGAAAATGAAGAGGAAACACCCTCCCCCAACACACACATAGACATTCACCTCAATTGATGCAAAAAAAAAAAAAAAAGCATTTGACTAAATTCAACACCCTTTCACAATAAAGACATGCAATAAACTGGGAATAGAATGAAATTACCTCAGCATAATAAAAAAAAAGCATATTTGAAAAATTCACAGTGCAGTCAGTGGCAAAAGACTGAAAGTTTTTCATTTAATGCCAGGAGCAAGGAAAGGATTTCTGTTCTTGTCATTTCTATTGAACAGAATATTGGAAGATCTAGTTAGAGCAATTAGACAAGAAACAGAAATTAAAGACATCCTAAATGGCAAGGAAAAAGTAAAATTATCTCTATTTGCAGATGATATGATCTTAGAAGTACAAAATCCAAAATATTCCACACCAAAAAACCCCTGTTAGAAGTAATAAATGAATTCAGCAAAGTAGCATGATATAAAATCAACATGCAAAGAAAATAAATTGCATGCTTACGCACTAACAAAGAACAATCTAAAGAGGAAATTAAGGGAAAAAATAATTTACAATAGCATCAAAGAGAATAAAATACTTAGGCAGTAAGTTAACCAAGGAAGTGAAAGACCTGTATAATGAAAGCTACAGAATATTGCTAAAAGAAATTAAAGAAGATATAAATAAATGGAAAGACATTCCATGTTCATGGATTGGAATGCTTAATATTATTAGGATGGCAATACCACCCAAAGCAATCTACACATTTGATACAATCCTGATCAAAATCCCAATGATGATATTGCAGAAACAGAAATATCCATCCTAAAATTCTGATGGAATGTCAAGGGACCCTGGATGGCTAAAACAATCTTAAAAAAGAAGACAAAGCTTGAGGACTCATACTACCTGATTTCAAAACTTAGTACAAAGCTACAGTAATCAAAACAGTTTGGTACTGGCATAGACACATGTATGAAACAATGGATTAGAACAAAGAGCTCAGAAACAAACCCTCTCATGCATGATCAAATGATTTTTGAAAAGGGTTCCAAGACCATTCAATGCAGAAAGGTCAGTCTTTTTAAAAATGTTGTGGATAAAACTGGATATCCACGTGCAAAAGAATGAAGTTTGACTCTTGCCTAACACTACATACAAAAATTAACTCAAAATGGATTAAAAAAAAAAAAACCTAAACATAATATACAAATCATGAAAGTCCTAGAAGAAAAATAGGGCAAAGCTTCATGAAATTAGATTTTGCAGTGATTTTTTTTAGTGTGACACCAAAATCACAGGCAACAGAACTAAAAAATAGACAAATTTGACTTCATGAAAGTTAAAAACTTTTGTGCATCAAAGGACAGTATCAACAGTCAGAGTAGGGGCTTAGTGAGGTCAGGCGATCAATGGAGCTTTAGTGTAGGTCCATCTTGCAGTGGTCACAGTGGTTCCTCAAACTCATCCTGTGGTTATTTCCACAGTCCTGGAATGCATAATTTGAGTAGACATACAAAGCAACTGGTGGAACCCCCACATTCGCTCCCTGACCTGTGGAGTGAGAGGTACTACAGTGGGAAAGGCCAAGGGGAAGCCACCAGAATTGCCTCTACCTAGGAATATTGCTAAAAGAAACACTACTTCCGTGGAGGGATTGTAGAGATTAATGCCACTACCAAGGACTTGAAAGATGAAGGGGTGGTGATTCCCACCACAGCCCCTTTCAACTCAACTATTTGGCCCGTGCAGGAAACAATGGATCTTGGAGGATGACAGTGGATTATTGTAAAGTTTACTAATTACAGCTACTGTTGCGGATGTGGTTACATAGCTCCAACATATCCCCTGGTTCTTTGTATGCGGATATTGATCCATTATATTAATTTCTTGGGACTGCTATAACACTGTACCACAAACTGGGTGGTTTCAGTAAGATAAATTTATTGTCACATAGTTCTGGAGTCCAGAAATCTAAGATCAAGGTGTTGGTAGGATTGGTTCTTTCTGAAGACTGTGAGGGAAAATCTGTTCCATGACTCTCTCCTAGCTTCTGGTAGCTTCAGGCATTCCTTGGCTTCCAGATGGCCATCTTCCCGCTGTGTTTTCATATTGCTAGCCCTCTTTACTTGTCTGGATCTGCATCCAAATTGGGATATGGGATTAGAGCCCACCCTAAGGACCTTAACTTAATCATCTGCAAAAGTCCCTTTTGCCAAGTAGAGTCACATTCACAGGTACTGGAGGTTAAGACATCAACACCTTTTTAGAAGTCACAATTAGACCCAAAACATCTGGAAAATGCTTTTTCTTTGATACTATTAGTAAATACCACTAGAAACCATTTGCCAACATTACTCCTTCATTGTCCTACCCCAGGAGTATATCAGTTCTCCAGGCCTAAATCATAATTTAACCCACGGGAACCTTGACCACTTTTTCTTTACACAAGGCATCACATTGGTTCATTACATTGATGACATTATCCTGATTGGACCTGGTAAGCAAGAAGCAGCAACTACTCTAGACTGACTGGTAAGACAGTTGCGTGTCAGAGGGTAGGAAATAAATCTGACAAAAATTCAGGATCCTTCCACCTAAGTGCAATTCCAATAGGTCTAGTGGTATCAGGCATGTTGAGATATCCCTTCTAAGGTGAAGGATAAGTTGTTGCATCTGTCCCTTCCTACGGCCAGGAAAAGAGGCACAACACCTAGTGAGTCTTTTTGGATTTTGGAGGCAATGTATTCCTCCTTGGGGTGTATTATTTCAACCCATTTACCAAGTGTTCTAAAAACCTGCTAATTTTGAGTGGGACCCAGATTAAGAGAAGGCTCTGCAGCAGACCTAAGATGATGTGCACGCTTTGTCACTTGGGCCACATGATTCAGCAGCCCCAATGGATGTTTGAAGTGTCAGTGGCAGATAGGGATGGTGTTTGGAGTTGGAACCTTTGGCAGGCTCCTTTAGGTGAATCACAGCACAGGACCTTAGATTTCGGAGCAAAGCCCTGCTATCCTCTGCAGATAACTACTCTGCTTTTGCAAAACAGCTTTTGATTTCCTTCTGGGCTTTAGGAGAGACTGGATGCTTGAACATGGGCCACTATATTATCATGTGACCTCAGCCGCCCATCATAAATTGGGTGTTATCTGACTCACCAAGCCATAAAGTTGGGCATGGACATCATCAAATGGAAGTGGTATATATGTAACCACGCTTGAGCAGGCCCTGAAGGCACAAAGAAGTGAAAAGTGAAAAAGTGGCCATAATGCCCCTGGACCCCACTCCTGCTACACCGCTCCTCTCTCCAAGCCTGCACCTATGGCCTTATGAGTTCCCTATGATCAGTTGACAGAGGAAGAGAAGACTTGGGCCTGGTTTGCTGATGGTTCTGCACGATATGCAGGCACTACCCAGATGTGGACATCTACAACACTGCAGCACCTCTCTGGGACATTCCTGAAGGAAGATGGTGAAGATAAATCCTTCCAGTGGGCACAACTTAGGGGCAGCACACCTGGTTGTTCACATTTCTTGGAAGGAGAAATGGCTAGATGTGCGATTATACAACAATTCATGGGCTGTTGCCAATGGTTTGGCTGGATGGTCAAAGACTTGGAAGGAGCATGATTGGAAAATTGGTGGCAGGGAGGTCTGGGTACAAGGTATTGTGAATAGATATCTCTGAATGGGCAAAAGGCATAAAGACATTTATGTCCCATGTGAATGTTCACCAAAGTGTAACTTCAGCAGGGGAGGACTTTAATAATCAAATGGATAGGATGACCTGTTCTGTGGATACTAGTCAGCCTTTTCCTCAGCCACCCCATGTCATCGCCCAGTAGATGATGACCACAAAGTGGCCATGGTGGAAGGCATGGAAGTGATGCATGGGCTCACCAACATGGACTTCTATTCAGCAAGAATAACCTGGCTACAACCACTGCTAAGTGACCAATCTGCCAGCAACTGAGACCAACAACACTTAGCCCCCAGTATGATACCATTTCCAAGACTGGTCAGCATGGCAGCAGGATGATTATGTTGGGCTGCCTCCATCTTGGAAGGGGCAACGTTTTTTCTTGCTGGAATAGACACTCTGGATACACATTTTTCCTTCCCTGCATGCAATTATTCTCCCCCTCCCCCAGTTTTATACCTTTATTTGACAATAAGTGATTAATTCCCATCCACATCAACTGTCTGTAGATTTTTGAGAGTGGTGACAGGTACAAAGGTAACCAGTGTATAGAGCTTGTCTGGTGAATCTTCATCTTTGTTACGTTTCCTGGACAACCACACATGGATATGGTATGGAACATTCCTTATTCCTTTAGCCCAGACAGCTTTGTTCCCATCTCCTTCATGGCAAATTTCTGGGTCTCTTTGAGTGCCCAGTGGCACGCTTCTTGAAACCTACTCCACGGATGCACTTGTGAATGTTGATGGTGTGTTCTCTGGTCACTATCTCAATAATGGCAGAATGGACCTTATTCTTCTCACCATCCTCCTTTGCAGGAGCCGTTCTGCTGGGCCCAGGTTGGAAAGGAAGTGTATACAATTATTCTGACCAGACTACTATCCATGGACTTACAGGTGCCTTATCCACGATCATGGTATTCCACACAGCATTACTTCTGATCAAAGAACTCCCTTCATAGCAAAAGAAGCACAGCAATGGGCCCATGCTCATGGAATTCATTGGCATCACCATGTTTTCCACCTTCTTGAAGCAACTGACTTGATAGAATGGTAGAATGGCCTTTTTTTAAAAACGCTTATTTATTTTTGAGACAGAGAGAGACAGAGCATGAACGGGGGAGGGTCAGAGAGAGAGGGAGGCACAGAATCCAAAACAGGCTCCAGACTCTGATCTGTCAGCACAGAGCCCGACGTGGGGCTCAAACTCACGGACTGCGAGATCATGACCTGAGCTGAAGTCAGACGCTTAACCAACTGAGCCACGCAGGTGTCCCAAGATGGCAATACCTTCTAAGACTGGGTCAAGGCTCTGCAGAAGGCTGTATATACTCTGAATCAGTATCCAACATATGACCCTGTTCCTCCCATAGGCAGGGTCCAAGAATCAAAGGGACCCACTAGAAAAATGTTTGCTTCCTGCTCCCATAACATTGTGTTCTGCTGACCTAGAGGCCTTAGTCTCATAGGGATGAAGGTTTCCAGCAGAGGACACATTGAATTGGGAGTTAGGACTGCCACCCAGCCACATTGGGCTCCTCATGTCTCTGGGTCACCAGTCAAGGAAGGCAGTTACTGTACTGGCTGGAGTGACTGATCCTGATTATCAAAGACTGTTACTCAACAATGTAGGTAAGGAAGAGTGTGTCTGGATGTCTGGAATACAAGAGATCCCTCACAGTATCTCTTAGTACTACCACGGCCTGTGGTTTAGGTCAATGGAAAACCACAGCAACCCAATTCAGGCAGGACTATTAGCGGCCCAGACCTTCCGGTATGAGTTAGTCAAAGAACAATGACCAAATGTTTTTTGGTTTTTTTTTTTTTTTTTTTTTTTTTTGGCACAGAGGAAAGGGAAATGAAAGATGGTAGATATAAATACCGACAACCATTTGACCAGTTGCAGAAATGAGAACTGTAATTGTTATGAGTATTTCTTCTTTGTTATGAACATGTTTCTATGTAGGGGTGTGTGTGCATGTGTGTGTGTGTGTGTGTGTGTGTGTGTGTGCGTGTGCGTCCATATGTGTGTGTGTATACATTCATCAATAGATAGATAGAACAAATATAGTTTTCCTTTCCTCTGTTATCCCCATATCATGTTTCATAAGATGAATTGATTTTATTTCACAGTATTTACATTAAAAGATATCAAGTAGAAGAAGGAACATCACCCAAGGGCTTGCATCTCTACTGGTAAAAGGGTTAGTGTGTTTTGAGTTGTTTCACGTTATGTTGAAGTACGACTTTGTTATTGTCTTTACTTTGAGATTAGTAATAGTTTAAGGAGATTGTACAGATGTCAATATAAGAAGAGCAGGGCTGTGATGGTCAATTTCACACATCAACTTAGCTAGGCTATGGTGCTCAGTTGTGTAGTCAAACACTGGTCTAGGTATTTTGTAGCTATGATTAACATCTACAATTAGTTGACTTTAAGTAAGGAGATTATACTCCATAGCTTCCTTAATAATGAAAACTAAGGTTTCTTGGGAAGGAAAGAATTCTGACTCAAGACTGTAATATATCAAGTCCTGTGTGAGTTCCAGCCTGCTACACTGCTCTATACATTCCTTTATTTATTTATTTTTATTTTTTTATTTTTTAAATATAATTTATTGTCAAATTGGTTTCCATACAACACCCAGTGCTCATCCCAACAGGCGCCCTCCTCAATGCCCATCACCCACTTTCCCCTCTCCCCCACCCCCCATCAACCCTCAGTTTGTTCTCAGTATTTAAGAGTCTCTTATGGTTTGCCTCCTTCCCTCTCTGTAACTATTCTTCCCCCTCCCCCTCCCCCCTGGTCTTCTGTTAAGTTTCTGAGGATCCACATAGGAGTGAAGACATATGGTATCTGTCTTTCTCTTCCTGACTTATTTCACTTAGCATAACACTCTCCAGTTCCATCCACGTTGCTACAAATGGCCAGATTTCATTCTTTCTCATTGCCAAGTAGTATTCCATTGTATATATAAACCACATCTCCTTTATCCATTCGTCAGTTGATGGACATTTAGGCTCTTTCCATAATTTGGCTATTGTTGAGAGTGCTGCTATAAACATTGGGGTACAAGTGCCCCTGTGCGTCAGAGCTCCTGTATCCCTTGGGTAAGTTCCTAGCAGTGCTATTGCTGGGTCATAGGGTAGATCTATTTTTAATTTGGGGGGGAACCTCCACACTGTTGTCCAGAAAGGCTGCACCAGTTGGCATTCCCACCAACAGTGCAAGAGGGTTCCCATTTCTCCACATCCTCTCCAACATCCATAGTCTCCTGATTTGTTCATTTTAGCCACTCTGACCGGCGTGAGGTGGTATCTCAGTGTGGTTTTGATTTTTATTTCCCTGATGAGGAGTAACGTTGAGCATCTTTTCATGTGCCTGTTGGCCATCTGGATGTCTTCTTTAGAGAAGTGTCTATTGATGTCTTCTGCCCATTTCGTCACTGGATTATTTGTTTTTCGAGTGTGGAGTTTGGGGAGCTCTTTATAGATTTTGGATACTAGCCCTTTGTCCGATATGTCATTTGCAAATATCTTTTCACATTCCGTCAGTTGCCTTTTAGTTTTGTTGATTATTTCCTTTGCAGTGCAGAAGCTTTTTATCTTCATGAGGTCCCAATAGTTCATTTTGGCTTTTAATTCCCTTACCTTTGGAAATGTGTCAAGTAAGAAACTGCTGTGGCTGAGGTCAGAGAAGTTTTCTCCTGCTTTCTCCTCTAGGGTTTTGATGGTTTCCTGTCTCACATTCAGGTTCTTCATCCATTTTGAGTTTATTTTTGTGATTGGTGTAACAAAGTGGTTTAGTTTCATTCTTTTGCATGTTTCTGTCCAGTTGTCCCAGCACCATTTGTTAAAGAGACTGTCTTTTTTCCATTGGATATTCTTTCCTGCTTTGTCAAAGATTAGTTGGCCATACATTTGTGGGTCCAATTCTGGAGTCTCTATTCTATTTCTTTGGTCTACGTGTCTGTTTTGGTGCCAATACCGTACTGTCTTGATGATTACAGCTTTGTAGTGGAGGCTAAAGTCTGGGATTGTGATGCCTTCCGCTTTGGTTTTCTTATTCAATATTACTTTGGCTATTCGGGGTCTTTTGTGGTTCCATACAAATTTTAGGATTGCTTGTCCTAGCTTTGAGAAGAATGCTGGTGCAATTTTGATTGGGATTTCATTGAATGTGTAGATAGCTTTGGGTAGTATTGACATTTTAACAATATTTATTCTTCCCATACATGAGCATGGAATGTTTTTCCATTTCTTTGTGTCTTCTTCAATTTCCTTCATAAGCGTTCTATAATTTTCAGCATACAGATGTTTTACATCTTTGGTTAGATTTATTCCTAGGTATTTTACGATTCTTGGTGCAATTGTGAATGGGATTAGTTTCTTCATTTGTCTTTCTGTTGCTTCATTATTGGTGTATAAAGATGCAACTCATTTCTGTACATTGATTTTGTATCTTGCGACTTTGCTGAATTCATGTATTAGCTCTAGCAGACTTTTGGTGGAGTCTGTCGGGTTTTCCATGTATAGTATCATGTCATCTGCAAGAAGTGAAAGCTTGACTTCTTCTTTGCCAATTTTGATGCCTTTGATTTCCTTTTCTTGTCTGATTGCTGATGCTAGAACTTCCAACACTATGTTAAACAACAGCGGTGAGAGTGGACATTCCCGTCGTGTTCCTGATCTCAGGGGGAGACAGCTCTGCTTTTCCCCATTGACCATGATACTAGCTGTGGGCTTTTCATAAATGGCTTTTATGATGTTTGAGTATGTTTCTTCTATCCCGACGTTCTTGAAGATTTTTATTAAGAAAATTTGCTGAATTTTGTCAAATGCTTTTTCTGCATTGATTGACAAGATCATATGGTTTTTATCTTTTCTTTTGTTAATGTGACGTATCACGTTCATTGATTTGTGAATGTTGAACCAGCCCTGCATCCCAGGAATGAATCCCACTTGATCATGGTGAATAATTCTCTTTATATGCTGTTGAATTCGATTTGCTACTATCTTATTGAGAATTTTTGCATCCATATTCATCGGGGACATTGGCCTTTAGTTCTCTTTTTTTTACTGGGTATCTGTCTGGTTTAAGAATCAAAGTAATACTGGCTTCATAGAATGAGTCTGGAAGTTTTCCTTCCCTTTCTATTTTTTGGAATAGCTTGAGAAGGATAGGTATTATCTCTGCTTTAAACGTCTGGTAGAACTCCCCTGGGAAGCCATCTGGTCCTGGACTCTTATTTGTTGGGAGATTTTTGATGATTGATTCAATTTCTTTGCTGGTTATGGGTCTGTTCAAGCTTTCTATTTCCTCCTGATTGAGTTTTGGAAGCGTGTGGGTGTTTAGGAATGTGTCCATTTCTTCCAGGTTGTCCAGTTTGTTGGCATGTAATTTTTCATAGCATTCCCTGATAATTGCTTGTATTTCTGAGGGATTGGTTGTAATAATTCCATTTTCACTCATGATTTTATCTATTTGGGTCCTCTCCCCTTTCTTTCTGAGAAGCCTGGCTAGAGGTTTATCAATTTTGTTTATTTTTTCAAAACACCAACTCTTGGTTTCGTTGATCTGCTCTACAGTTTTTTTTAGATTCTATATTGTTTATTTCTGCTCTGATCTTTATTATTTCTCTTCTTCTTCTGGGTTTGGGGTGTCTTTGCTGTTCTGCTTCTATTTCCTTTAGGTGTGCTGGTTGATTTTTTATTGGGGATTTTTCTTGTTTCTTGAGCTAGGCCTGGATTGCAATGTATTTTCCTCTTAGGACTGCCCTCGCTGCATCCCAAAGCGTTTGGATTGTTTTATTTTCATTTTCGTTTGTTTCCATATTTTTAAAATTTCTTCTCTAATTGTCTGGTTTACCCACTCATTCTTTAGTAGTGTGTTCTTTAACCTCCATGCTTTTGGAGGTTTTCCAGACTTTTTCCTGTGGTTGATTCCAAGTTTCATAGCAATGTGATCTGAAAGTGTGCATGGTATGATCTCAATTCTTTTGTACTTATGAAGGGCTGTCTTGTGACGCAGTATGTGATCTATCTTGGAGAATGTTCCATGTGCACTCGAGAAGAAAGTATATTCTGTTGCTTTGGAATGCAGAATTCTAAATATATCTGTCAAATCCATCTGAGCCAATGTATCATTCAGGGCCCTTGTTTCTTTATTGACCATGTGTCTAGATGATCTATTCATTTCTGTAAGTGGAGTGTTAAAGTCCCCTGCAATTACCACATTCTTATCAATAAGGTTGTTTATGTTTGTGATTAATTTTTTATATATTTGGGGGCTCCCATAGTCGGCGCATAGACATTTATAATTGCTAGCTCTTCCTGATGGATAGACCCTGTAATTATTATATAATGCCCTTCTTCATCTCTTGTTCCAGCCATTAATTTTAAGTCTAGTTTGTCTGATATAAGTATGGCTACTCCAGCTTTCTTTTGCCTTCCAGTAGCATGGTAGATAGTTCTCTCTCCCTTCACTTTCAATCTGAAGGTGTCCTCAGGTCTACATTGAGTCTCTTGTAGACAGCAAATAGATGGGTCTTGTTTTTTTAATCCATTCTGATACGCTATGTCTTTTGGTTGGAGCATTTAGTCCATTTACATTCAGTGTTATTATTGAAATATATGGGTTTAGAGTCATTGTGATGTCTGTAGGTTTCATGCTTGTAGCGATGTCTCTGGTACTTTGTGGTCCTTGCAACATTTCACTCACAGAGTCCCCTTAGGATCTATTGTAGGGCTGGTTTAGTGTTGACGAATTCCTTCAGTTTTTGTTTGTTTTGGAAGACCTTTATCTCTCCTTCTATTCTAAATGACAGACTTGCTGGATAAAGGATTCTCGGCTGCATATTTTTTCTGTTCCTCACATTGAAGATCTCCTGCCATTCTTTCATTCTTTTCTGGCCTGCCAAGTTTCAGTAGAGAGATCGGTCACGAGTCTTATATTCTCCCTTTATATGTTAGAGCACGTTTATCTCTAGCTGCTTCAGAATTTTCTCTTTATCCTTGTATTTTGCCATTTTCCCCATGATATTTCGTGCAGAAGATCGATTCAAGGTATGTCTGAAGGGAGTTCTCTGTGCCTCTTGGATTTCAATGCCTTTTTCCTTCCCCAGATCAGGGAAGTTCTCAGCTATGATTTCTTCAAGTGCACCTTCAGCACCTTTCCCTCTCTCTTCCTCCTCTGGAATACGAATTATGCGTAGATTATTTCTCTTTAGTGCATCACTTAGTTGTCTAATTTTCCCCTCATACTTCTGGATTTTTTTATCTCTCTTTTTCTCAGTTTTTTCTTCTTTTTCCATAATTTTATGTTCTAGTTCACCTATTCTCTTCTCTGCCTCTTCAGTCCAAGCCATGGTTGTCTCCATTTTATTTTGGAGCTCATTAATAGCATTTTTTAGCTCCTCCTGACTGTTTCTTAATCCCTTGATCTCTGTAGCAATAGATTCTCTGCTGTCCTTTATACTGTTTTCAAGCCTAGCGATTAATTTTATGACTACTATTCTAAATTCACTTTCTGTTATATTGTTTGAATCGTTTTTGATCAGTTCGTCAGCTGCCATTATTTCCTGGAGGTTTTTTGAGGGGAATACTTCTGTTTCGGAGGGGCAGGCTCAGCTCACTTTTCCTTCGGAGATCTGCTTCTGGAGGGGCCCTGTGGCACCGGGAAGGAGTCAGACTCGTCGGAGGGATGGATCCGCAGAAGCACAGCCTCGGGTGTTTGCACGGTGCAAGCAAGTTCCCTGGCAGGAACTGCTTCCCTTTGGGATTTTGGCTGGGGGATGGGCGAGGGAGATGGCGCTGGCGAGTGCCTTTATTCCCCGCCAAGCTGAGCTCTGTTGTCCGGGACTCAACAACTCTCCCTTCCGTTGTCTTCCAGCCCTCCGGTTCTCCAAGCAGAGCTGTTAGCTTATAACGTTCCAGATGTTAAGTCCCGCTTGCTGTCAGAACACTCTCCGTCCAGCCCCTCTGCTTTTGCAAGCCAGACTCGGGGGCTCTGCTTGGCTGGCAGGCCACCCCTCTGCCTGGCTCCCTCCCGCCAGTCTGTGTAGCGTGCACCGCCTCCCCGCCCTTCCTACCCTCTTCTGTGGGCCTCTCGTCTGCACTTGGCTCTGGAAACTCTGTTTTGCTAGTCTTCTAGCGGTTTTCTGGGTTATTTAGGCAGGTGTAGGTGGAATCTAAGTGATCAGCAGGATGCGGTGAGCCTAGAGTCCTCCTATGCCGCCATCTTCCAAGCTCGGAATGAAAAATACTTTTAATAAAAATTGAAAATAAAAATGAATTTTTTCTTTCTGTATTCAAGAGAAGGAAAAGAAATGAAAAAAAGAATAAAGAAAAAGAAAAAAGGAAATTGTTTGAAAATTTGAAAAAGTGAATACACTAGACTAAAATAAAAGGATGGAAGTAAAATAGAATTTGAAAAAATTTACACAAAAGTAAAAAATACAGTAAAAAATTAAAGAAAAATATTTTTAATAAAAATTGAAAATAAAAATGATTTTTTTTCTCTTTCTGTATTAAAGAAAAAGAAAAGAAGTGAAAAAGAGGAAAAAAAAAGAAAGAAAATTGAATAGATGTACCTGCGAATGGATTGAAATACGACTGAAATTATTTCATTTTCCTCTAGAAGTCAGACTATGAAGCACTTTATCGTCCATAAACTAAGCAGGTGGTGAGACTTGTGTTCCTGAAGAGCGAGGTTGGCCCACTTGGGTGGGACTTAGTGTAATGGCTCCTTTCTTCACTAGATGGCGCTGCTAGCTTACTGGGGTGGATTGTTGTGGCGCTCGTAGGTGCATATGCACATGCACGAGATCAGTGAAAATGGTGTCACCCAGCTACCCAGTCTCTAGTATCGGAGCTCTGTTCTCCCAATCAGCAATCGCACACCCATCCTCTGTCTTCAGCTTTTGTCCACTCCCCGCTTCTTCACTGTCCATGACCAAGCCCCAGGCAGTACCTCTCTCCCGAGTTTTGTCTCAGATGTGGCTGTTTTCCCTGTTCCCTTACTTCTGAGGGACTGTGGCTTTGACCCTCTCTGCTCAACTCTGGAGGGTCTAATTGAGCAATGGCCAAATGCTGGCTGCACCCAGGAACGCTTGCGGGACCATGCTGCTGCTGATGCCCAGAGACTGCGGCTGGGTGCCAGCCCACCTGAGAAAAGTTCACGAGATAGTGTAGCAGCAGCGTTTCAGGGATTATGGAAAATCACAACACACATCTGGCACCAGCCTTCAACCTTAATGACCTTGTTCCAGCACCAGCGAATGTGGTCATTTTCTGGGGTCTTCTGGGACCAGGTGGCTTCAACAATCTCCACCAAATGTCCTTCCAGAAGTGGAACTGCTTTTTTCCGTGTGGCCCGAGAAACCTCCCAGACCCCACTCTGTTCCTGGGGATCCGCCCTTCGCACCAGAGCACCACCAGGTATCAAGCTGCGGAGTTGCAGCCTTTGTGCTCCCCTTGTTTACAGTCTTAATGGAACTTAAACCCTCTCCTTTCTCCCTTTTTAGGTTAGTCTCTGCGGTTATTTCCAAGTTTCCACTTTCTCTCCATCTGCTTTTGGGGAGGGGTGCTTTTCCTGTATTCTCCCCCCCCCCATCTCCATCCTCTCTCCGCCCGCAAAACACCTCCCTTGCCATGGCTTCTTTCTCCCCAAGTTCACCTCTCTGTGCCACGTACCTTCTGAATTCTGTGGTTCAGGTTATGCAGACTGTTGTGTTAATCCTCAGATCAGTTTTCTAGGCATGCAGGATGGTTAAGTGTTGGTCTGGCTCTATTTCATGTACTGGAACACACAAAAAAACCTTCCATGCTGTTCCACCATCTTGATTCCCTCCCACCTTGTAGTCTTTCTTTATGGAAGCTGGTAACACTTAAAACAAGTACCAAGAACTGAACTCCACCTAGTTTTGCTGTATTCTTCTGGTTAAATAAGCCAGTAAAAGATTAATTTCCATCATCTTTCCTTTGAGAGCTCTTCCTGAAAGCTACTATAGTAAAAGGTAGTAGTGGAAAAATTAAATTTAAGTAAAACTCACGTACTTGGGCAAATAAAACTTCTTGTTACAACTGAGAAAAAAGGTAGAACATTTCATATCCCTATATATTAGAAACACAGAAGTGTTTTCTACAATGTATATAATCATTTATTTAATAAGGTGTTTATCATTGTTGAATCACAGCATACAAGCAAAAGGAGAAAGAAAATTATGATTTTAACAGGAACAAAATAGAATATCATTGTAATTCAATTTACAGTTGTTCTAACCTGAAAATTAAAGTCTTTTAATTTTATTTTTTAAAGTTTTTATTTATATTCCAGATAGTTAACATACAATGTAATATTAGTTTCAAGTGTACAATATAGTGATTCAACACTTCCATACAACACATGGTGTGCATCAAAAATGCACTTCTTATTCTCCATTTCCTATTTTCACCCATCTCCCCCCCACATCCCCTCTGATAAACATCAGTATGTTCTCCATAGTTAACAGTCTGTGTCTTGGTTTGCCTCACTCTTTTTCCCTGCTATGATTGTTTGTTTTGTTTCTTAAATTCCAAATATGAGTGAAATCATATGATTTTTTTCTTTCTCTGATTTATTTCACTTAGCATAATACACTTTAGTTCCATCCATGTTGTTGCAAATTACAGCATTTCATTCTGTTTTACCGCTGAATAATATTCCATTGTATATATGTACCACATCTTCTTTATCCATTCATCAGTCAACAGACATTTGGGCTCACTCCATAGTTTGACTATTGTAGATAGTGCTGCTATAAACATTGGGGTGAGTTGTCCCTTCACATCAACATTTTTGTATCTTTTGTATAAATACCTAGTAGTGCAATTTCTGGGTCATAAGGTAGTTCTATTTTTAATTTTTTGAGGATCCTCCATACTGTTTTCCAAAGTGGCTGCACCAGTTTGCATTCCCACCAATAGTGGCAAGAGATATTCTTTCTCCAAATCCTTGCCAATATCTGTTGTTTCCTGAGTTGTTAACTTTAGTCATTCTGAAATAGGTGTGA
>NW_025408528.1:7500-127807 GCF_018350175.1 Felis catus
TTGATTGTTTGGTGAAAGATATTTGTTGTTTGTTTTTGATTAATGTTTAATTAGAGGTAGTTTTTGATTGGTGGGGGTATTTGGTATGGGAGGTGTTGGGTGTGGGTAGAGTATGTTAATGGGGTTGGTTTGTTGTGGTAGTATGGAGTGTAGTTTGGTTATTTATAGGTGGTTAATGGTTGGGTTTGTTTTTAGGGTTTTTGTGTAGTTTTTTGGATGTATGTTTGGGTTTAGTTTATTTGTTGGGTTTTTTGTTGTTGGTGTTGTGGGATGGGGAATTTTAGTGAGAAAATTTTGAAAAAATGTAATTGTATAAAGAAAAAAGAATGTTAGATGTTTGGAGAGTGGAGGGAGAGAGGTAGTTTGGGGGAAGTTGGGGAGGGGTTTGGAGATTTTTGAGTATGTTGGGGGTTTTAATTGTGAGGAGAGTGATTGGGATAGGTGAGATATAGAGAATGTGTGGGTATTTGAATGGATGGAGAAGATGGAATAGTGTAAATGGGTTTTATTATTAAGTTCATTGATTTGTTGGTATTGGTGGGAGGTTTTGGTGGGTGTTGAGGATGGGGGGGTAATTGGGTTATTTAGAATTTTGAAAGGGGGTGATTGGAGTTGAGAGGGAGTGGGGTTGTGGTGGTGTTGAATTGGGAGTGATAATTGTGGGGGTTTGGAAAGGGGTTTATATTTGTGTTTGTGTTATGAGTTGTGGGAGTGGTTGAGATGTGTTTTGGGTGGGTGTAATTTTGTTGGTAGGAGTATTGGTTGATGATTTTTGAATGTTTTAATTGATGTGTAAGAATAGTGGTATGTGTGGGGATTCATGGTTTGTTTTTGTATTGGGAGTAGTTTTGTTTTTTAGGGGGTGTGTTTGTTGTTAATTCATATGTTGTGATAGTTTTGAACCATTATGTGGGGATGAAAATTAATTTTGTTTTTCCTTGGTTGTGTGGAAAGTTTTAGTCTTAGAAGGAGATATTTATGAATTTGAATGTTGGGGGGATTGGTTTTTTGGTATGGAAGAAATGGAGAATGGACAATGAGTGGTTTTGTAGGTAGGAATTAATTTTGATTTTGGTGTGAATTGATTTTTTTTTTTTTTTGGTGGGTGTTTTGATTGTGGGGTTTTGCAATCTGTTTTAGTATATTGGATTTTTGGTTTTTGGTAGTTTGCTGTGATGTTATATATAGGATGATGTTTTAATAAATGGGAATGTTTTGTTGGTTGTATTGTATTGAAAAAAAGAGTTTGGATGAGTTAGAGTGATTTAGAGTGGAATGTGAGTTTATATGGATGATTTGGTGTGTTAATATTTTGAAAAATTGAATTGGATTGTTTGTATTTTGTTGACATAGATGGTTTGGGATTGGGATGGAGTGGTATTTGTTATAGGGTGAATAATGTTGATAATATTATGTTGGTTTAGGTTGAAATGAGTTTAAATGAGATAGGATTAAGTAGAATTGGTGATTTTTGATATGTGTTTTGTGGAGAGGGTTGTTAGGGAGGTTTGGGGTTTGATATGGTGTTTTGTTGGTATAAGGGTTATAATAGAAAGTTTATGTGGTTTTTAGTGTGTGGGGGGGTTTATGGTATTTTGTTGGTATTTTGATAAGGAGATTGGTGGTGGGGGTGATGATTTTGGGTTGGGTGGAGAGGTGGGATGTTTGAGGGGTGATGGATAATTGGAATGTAAAATTGTAGAATTATGAAAGGGATTAGAGATGAATGGTTGGTTATTGGGTGAAAGATGGGAGGAGGTTGGGTGAATAAGATGGGGAGGGATGTTTGGAGGTGTTTGGAGAGAGGGGGATGTGTAGAATTGAAGGGAGGAAAGGTGGAAGAATGAGAGAGATAGGAAAATAAAGGGGGTGGAAAAAAAGAAAAATAATGAGGAAGGAAGATGGAGTTAAATATGATTATGATGGGGAAAAATGAAGGTGGGGTAAATTGGGTAGATGTGTGGGTTTTTTAGGTATTGTTGAATGTGAAGAAAGAGAGTAGGGATGAAATTAGGGTATGAAAAGGAATATTTAGTTGATTTATTTGTTATAGAGTTTTATGATGGAGAGAGGTATGATTTGATTGAAGGGAAATAGGGAGGGATATTGTTATAGTTGGTTTTGGGTTTGATTTTAAAGTGTGTTTTTGTAAGTGTCAATATGGTAAAATTAAGGAAAGTTTGTTTGATGTTTGTGGTAACATGTATGTAGTGGATATTAGGATGTAGAAAGATGGTGATGTAGAAGAATTTGATATTATTTTTGGTTATTTTTAGAATATGATTTTTTTTCTTTTTTTTTTTTTTTTTTTGAGAGAGCCCGAGGGGGTTGGGGGGGGAGTGGGATACGAAAGTAGGTGAGGGGTGTGGGGGTGGAAGAGGACTGGACATCAGATCAAAATTTGCATCAAAGAAGATGTAAATGATATTAGGAATGATAGTTAATATTTAAAGAAATTAAAATTGTAGGTGGTATTTTTAATTGTTTTTTTTTGTTGTATGTTGTTTTGTTATACATGTAGTATTCCTATGTCTATGAATATTATTATTATTGTGTATTAAAGTATTGAAGTTTGATGATTAATTTGTTGTATTGTCATGTAATAGCTGTCGGTATCTCTCTCTAAGGTGGCATTCTTTATCTAAAAGTATTTTGGTGGTAAACACAATTATCACTTGCTCAGCAAGTGTAAATTGGCGGTCTATTTTTCTGTGAACATTGCTTAAAACATTACAAATGATGTCATTACGTTAATAAAGTAGGTTTCATTCTTCACTCACAAGAAAGGAGAAGGAAAAGATTTCTTTGTGTCCCAGGCCCTGTCATTAAAACCTTTCCCACTGTGGAGAACAGGTTTAGTTGCCCAGGCACCTTCAGTGTCTCAGCTGAGCGACCAGGGCCTTCCACATTGCAAAAATTCCCATGATGGCCAACAGAGAGAGCTCGAGCACCACAGACCCGGAGAGGAGAGTTCCTCTGCCCAGGCAGTGATGGCCAGCAGAAGGCGCACCATCGGCTTTTCTGACCCAGGGCACCTGAGAGCAGGGAGGGCTTTGATTGCTCCCAGAGTACTCAGGGCCTCTGCTGCTGCCTCAGTACAGAGAGCAGAGCTGCATTTCCAGCAGGTTGTGCCGCCCGCCCCAGGGGAGATCTTGGGAGCTTTGTAGCAACTTGGCATCTCCTGAGTCGCCAGAGAGAATTTGTCTTATTGTACTGAGTGCTGAGGAGTGGGCGCTGGGTGGCTTCCCTGGGCAAGGTGGTTGCTGAGATGCACAGGCCCTTGCATTTTCTGGGCTGTTCCCGTGTTTCATTCCTCCCCTTCCTGGACAGTATTTGAACAAGACATATTTTACTAAAGGTCTTGTGGATTGCGGAGTCCCACGACATCACCTCATCGATGCAGTCGATGGTTTCTTCCAGATTCAGGCTTGTTTCCGGGAAGAAACCCTGACAGAAATTCAGAAGAACAGGAGCTGCATTCCATTAGGACATGAATACATGAAATACTCGTCTTGGGAACTCCTAGAAGAATGAGCTGGGACCCACTTTCGAGTCCTGCTAGAACCAGTGACCGAGGTAAGGGCACAAACTGTCCCCCACATCGTACATGCCTTTTAAAAAGTTTCATGGTTATTTTTCCAACCTAATTAAGTGATTGCAAACTACAGAAAACCTGGTAGATACCTGTCATTAACGTACATTATCTTTAATTTAAATTGCAGTGAGTAAAGATACAGTGTAGTATTAGTTTCAGGTGTAAAATATAGAGCAACCCTTCCACACGTCATCCGGTGCTTATCCCAGGTGCACTTCTTAATCCCCAGCAGCTGTTTCACCCATTCCCCACTTTGCTCTGGAAGCCCTCAGTTTGTTTCCCAGTTAGAGTCTGTTTGTCACTGTCTTCCCCCCCCCCCCCCGCTTTGTTTTGTTTTATTTCCATGTGTTAGTGAAATCATCTGGTATTTGTCTTTGTCTGAAGGGTTATTTCACCCAGGATAACATTCTCTCGCTCCATCAAGCCCATGGCAAATGACAAGATTTCATGTTTTTACGGCCTAATAATATTACATTCCATAGACCACGTCTCAATTTATTCATCAGTTGATGGATGCTTGTATAGTTTCTATAATTTGGCTGTTTTAGAAAATGCTGCTGTAAACATCATGGTGCATGTATCCCTGTTACGATTTTGTATTCTTTGTAGAAATGCCTTGTAGTGAAATTGCTGGATCGTAAGTTACTTCCATTTCCAATTTTTTTTTGAGAAATCTCCATAATGTTTTCCAGACTGGCTGCACCAGTTTGCATTCCTACCCACAGTGCAAGAGGGTTATTCTTTCCCCACATCCTTGGCAACACCTGCTGTTTCATCCTTCATTGATTTTGGTCATTGTGACAGATGTGATGTGTTATCTCATTGTACTTTTGAATTGTATTTCCCTGAAGATCAGTATTGTTGAGTATTTTTTCATGTGTCTCTTGGCCAGGTATATGTCTTCCTTCAGGAAATGTCCATTTGTGTCTTCTGCCCATTTTTAATCAGATTTCTCGTTTGGGTGCTGTATAACTATATATTTTGGGCACTAACCCTTTATCTGATGTCGTTTGCAAATATCATTCTGTAGGTGTTTTAGTTTTGTTGATTATTTCCTAGGTGACGGAAGGTTTTAATTTTTATGAAGTCTCATTATTTTTGCTTGTGTTTCCCTTACCTCTAGAGATATATCTACAAAGACATTTGCACAGGCAATGTCAAGTAAGATACTACTCGTGTTATCCTCTGGGATTTTTATGGTTTCAGGTTTCACATATAGGTCTTTATCCGTGTTGGATTTATTTTTGTGTATGTTGTAAGAAAGTGGTCCATTGTAGTTTTTGTTTTGTTTTGCAGGATGCTGTCCAGTTTTTCCAAAACCATATGTTGAGCCTTCTTTTTTTAAGTTTATTTACTTGTTTTTGAGAGAGAGCATGCAGAAGAGGGGCAGAGAGAAATGGAGACAGAGAATCCCACACATGCTCTGCACTGCCCTGAGATCATAACCTGAGCTGAATTAACAATCACATGCTTTGTTGACTGAGCCACCCCTGTGTCCCAAGACTATCTTTTTTTCCATTGGATGTTCTTTCCTGCTTTGTTGAGAATTAATTGACCATATAGGTGTGAGTTCATTTCTGCGTTTCTCTTCTATTGATCTATGCCTCTGTGTTTTGTTGTTGTTGTTTTGTCAGTACCATACTGTTCTGATCAGTACAGCTTTGTATTATAACCTAAAGTCTGGAATTGTGATGCTTTTCTTCTACAAGTTTGTTTTGGCTGTTTGGGGACTTTTGTTATTCCATACAAATTTTGAGATCATTTGTTCTTGTTCTGTCACAAATGTTTTTGTTAGTGTGATAGGGATTTCATTATATGTGTAGATTCTTTTGAGGCGTGTAGACATTTTAACAGTATTTTGTGCTTCCCATCCATGAACATGAAATGTATTCCATTTCTTTGTGTCCTCTTCCATTTCTTTCATCAGTGTTTCATAGACTTTAGGGTACAGGTCTTTCAATTCTTTGGTTAGGTTTATTCCTGGTTTCTTGTGGTATTTGTGAGCCTGTCAATGGGATTGATCCCTTACTTTCTCTCTGTGTTAATTCACGATTTGTGTTAGAAATTCAATACATCTAAGTTCCTTGATTTCTGTATATTATGACTCGTGGAATTCATATATCAATTCTAGCAATTTTTAAGGGAAGCTTTCATACTTTTTATAGAACACATCATGTCAGTTCCAAATAGCAAAAGTGCTACTTCTTCCTTACCGATTTGGATGCCTCTTATTTCTTGTTGTTGTCTGAGTGCTGTGGTTAGGGTTTCCCGTACTATGTGGAATAACAGTGGTGAGAGGGGTCATCCCTGTTTTGTCCCTGACCTTGGAGGAAAATTTTTCAATTTTTCCCCATTGAGGATGAGATGAGCTGTGGGTTTTTCCTAGATGACCTTTATTACGTGCAGCAAGGTTGACTCTCAATGTGCTTTGCTGAGGGGTTTTATCATGAATGGATGTGACATTTTGTCAAATAGTTTTCCTGCATCTGTTGAAAGCATCGTATTGTTCTTATCCTTTCTCTTATTACTGTGGCACATCATGTTGATTGATCTGTGAATGTGGAACCACCCTTGCAGCCCAGAAATATATCCCACTTGATTATGGAAATGATTCTATTAATGTATTGTTGACTTTAATTTGAAGGTATTTTAATAAGAATTTCTGCATACATAGTCATCAGGCTATTTGGCTGCAGTTTTATTTAAAAATTTTTTAACATTTTTTAAATGTTTATTTCTTTCCTTTGAGTACATAAAAGTGAGGGAGGGGCTCAGAGATAGGGAGAGAGAGAATCCTGGCCATGCCCCACACTGTCATGGCAGGATCCAACATGGGACTCGAACCCACGTACCTCAAGATAATGTCCTAATCCGAAATTAAGAGTTGGACAGTAAACAGCCCGAGCCACACAGGCGCCCCGCCAGTTTTCGGTTTTAGTGGAGGCTTTATCTGGTTTTGGTATCAGGGTAATGATGGCCTCATAAGATGAATTTATAAGTTTTCCTTCTTTTTTATTTTTCGTAATAATTTGAGGAGAATACATATTACCTCTTTCTTAAATGGATGGTAGAATTCATTAGTTAAACCATCTGGCCCAGAACTCTTGTGTTGGGGGGAGATTTTTTTTATTACTGATTTGATTTCTTTCTGTTTTCAGATTTTAGGTATCTTCCTGTTTCAGTTTGGTAGTTTGTGTGTTTCTAGGAATTTGTCCATTTTTCTCAGAGTGTCCAATTTGTTGCATATAGTTGTTCCAGCAATATTAAACTTCTAACTGTATTTTGGTGGTGTGGACTGTTATTTCTCCTTTCTTATTTGTGATTTTATTTATTGGAGTCCTTTCTCTCTTCTTACTGAAAAGTCTGCCTAGAAGATTTCATGTTGATTACTGGTTTCAAAGAACACAGCCCCTGGTTTCATTGATTTTGTCTAGTGCTCTTTTTGGTTTGAATATCCCTTATTTCTGTCTGAATCTCTATTACTTCCTTTCTGTCTGCTGTTCTTCTTCTGATATGTGACCTAGAATATGATCAATTCTGGAGAATGTCCCATGTGCACTTGAAAAAGAATATGTACTCTGCCATTTTTGTATGGAGTGTTTCTAAATATATCTGTTAAACCCGTCTGGTCCAGTGTGTCATTCAAAGCCATTGTTTCCTTGTTGATTTTCTGTTTACAGTTTCTGTCCATTGATGTGAGTGATGTGTTAAAGTCCTCTACTATCGTTATATTATAAAAAATGAGTTCCTTTATGGTTGTTGTTAAATATTTTTATATACTTGGTGATCGCATGTTGGGTGCATCAAAATTTACAATCATTGGATCTTCTTGTTTCATTGTCCCCTTTAGTATGAGATAGCGTCCATCTTCATCTCTTGTTTTAGCTTTATTTATTTATTTATATTATTTATTTATGTATGTATGTTATTTATCATGTATTTATTTATTTATTTATTTATTTTTTATTTAATTTATTTATTTATTTTAATTTAAGTCATAGTTGATACATAAGTGCATTCTTGGATTTGGGAGTAGAATTTGGTGATTCATCCCTTACATACAATACCCAGTGCTCATCACAACAAGTGCTCTCCTTAATACTCATCCCACATCTAGCCCAGCGCTGACCCATTTCCCTCCATCAACCTTCGTTTTTTTTTTCTCTAACATTAAGAGAGTCATGTGGTTTGTTACCACTCTTCTCGTTTCCTGCCCCCTTCCCATGTTTTCATCTGTTTTGTTTCTTCAATTCCACATGAGTGAAATCCTATATTTGTCTTTCTCTGATTGACATATTTCACTTAGCATAATACATTCTAGCTCCATCCACATCATTGCAAATGGCAAGATTTCATTCTTCTTGAAGTTGAGTTATATTTCTTTGTATATACATATGTTTGTATATATGAACGTACACATATGTACATATGTATATATGCGTACACATACATACACACCACAACTTCTTTATACCTTCATCAGTTGATGGATACTTGGGCTTTCTCTATAATTTGGCTACTGTTGATAATGCTGCTATAAATACTGGGTTCATGAAATGTCACTATTAGGTATTTACCCAAAGGGTTCCAAAATAGTCTCGGTTTTAAAGGTTATTTTGCCTGATATAAGTATTGCTACTGGCTTTCTTTTGACATTATTGGCATAATAAATGTTTCTTCATTCCCTCACTTTAAATCTGAAGGTGACTTAAGTCCAAATAAAGCTTTGTAGGCAGCATCTAGATAGGTGTTGTTTTTGTTTGTTTGTTTGTTTGTTTGTTTTGTCCATTCTGACGCCCTATCCAATGTCTTATGATTGGAGCATTTAGTCCATGTACATTTAGAGTGATTATTAATAGGTATATATTTAGTGCCATTCTACTAGTTGTTTTGCCATTCTTTCTTGATGTTTTCTCTGATCCTTTCTTGTCTGTAACACTTTTAGTCCTAGATTTCCTCTCAAAGAGCCCGATTTAAATATTCTTTTCTTTTGACTGGTAGTACATTTCTTTACTTCTTTTTAATATTTCTTTTTTTTAAATTTAAGCCCAAGTTAGTTACTTTATAGTGGAATACAGTTTCAGCAGTAGAATTTAGTGATCCATCAAGTACAAAATATACCCAATACTCATCCCAAGTGCGCCCGTAATGCCCATCACCCATTTAGCCCATACCCCTATTCAGTAACCCTCCTGGAACCCTGGGTTTCTTCTCAGTATTTCAGAGTCTCTTATCGTTCGACTCCCTCTCTGTTTGTATCTTATTTTTGCTTTCCTTTCACTACGTTCATCAGTTGTATTAAATTCGACAGATGAGAGAAATCATATGATGTGTGTCTTTCTCTGACATATTTTGCTTAGCATAATCAAGTCTGGTTCCATCCATGTTGTTTCAAATAGCAAGATTTAATTCTTTTTTTACCGCGGAGTAATATTCCATTGTATGAATATACCACATCTTCTTTATCCATTCATCTGTCAATGGTCATTTGGGCTCTTTGCATAATTTAGTTATTGTTGATCATGTTGCTATAAACATTGCAGTGCATGTGCCACTTCGACTCAGTGTTAGTGTATCCTTTGGATAAATACGTAGTAGTGCAATTGCTGGGTCCTAGTGTAGTTCTATTTTTAGTTTTTCTGACAAATCTCCATACTATTTCCAGAGTGTCTACACCACTTTGCATGCCCACCAGCATTTCAAAAGCGTTCCCTTTCTCTGCATCCTTGCCAACATCTGTCTTTTTCGGAGATGTTAATTTTAGCCATTCTGACAGGTGTGAGGGGATATCTCATTGTGGTTTCGATTTGTATTTCAGTGATGACAAGTGAGATTGAGCATCTTTTCATGTGTGACCAATCTGGATGTCATCTTTCTTAAAGTGTCTGTTCACGTCTTTTGCCCATTTCTTCACCGGATTATTTGGTTTTTGGGTGTTGAGTGTGATAATTGTTTATAGATTTTGGATACTAAGCCTTTATCTGATATGTCACCTGCAAATATCTTCTCCCATTTCATTCAGTGGCCTTTCAGTTTTGCTGATTGTGTCCTCTGCTGTGCAGAAGCTTTTTATCTTGAGGTCCCAATAGTTCTTTTTGGTTTTTATTGCCCTTGCTTTGGAGACATGGCAAGCAAGAAGTTGTTGTGGCCAGGATCAAGGAGGTAGATTGCTTGTTTTCTCCTCTAGGATTTTGATGGTCCCTTTCTTACATTTATATCTTTCATCCATTTTGAGGTGTGTGTGTGTGTATGTGTGTGTGGTTTAAGAACACAGTCCAGGTCCAAACTTCTCACTGTCCAGTTTTCCCGGTACCATTTGCTGAAGAGACTTTTGTTTTTCCATTGGGTATTCTTTCCAGTGTTATCAAAGATTACTCGGCCATATGTTTGAGGGTCCATTTATGGGTTCCCCATTCCGTTCCATTGATGTCTGTGTCCGTTTTTGTGCCCGTACCATACTGTCTTGATGATTGCGGTTTTCTAATACACCATAAAGTCCAGATTTTAATGTCTCCAGCTTTGTTTTCTTTTTCAACATGACTTTGGCGATTTGGGGTCTTTTCTGGCTCCCTACAAATTTGAGGGTTGTTTGTTCTAGTTCTGTGAGGAATGCTGGTGTGATTTTGATAGGGATTGCATTGAATGTGTCGATTGCTTTGGGTAGTATTGACATTTTAATAATATTTGTTCTTCTCATCCATGAGCATGGAATGTTTTTCCGTTTCTTTGTGTTTCTTCCATTTCTTTCATAGATGTTGTATGGTTTGTTCCTTTATTTTTTTTTTTAATCTTTGTTTACTTTTGAGAGAGAGAGGGAGAGAAAGAGAGAGCACATGAGCAGGGGAGGGGAAGAAAGAGAAAGAGAGGGAGACACAGACTCTGAAGCAGGCTCCAGGCTCCGAGCTGTCAGCACAGTGCCCATCACGGGACTCAGACCCACAAATGCGGGATCATGTCCTGAACTGAAGTCGGCACTTAACCGACTGAGCCACCCAGGCGCCCCTCTATTGTTTTAAGTGTAATGATCTTTTACCTCTTTGGTTATGTTTACCCTGGGTGTTTGATGGTTTTCAGTGCAGTTGTAAAGTACATCAATCCTTGATTTCTCTCTGCTGACTCATTATTGGTGTATAGAAATGCAGTCAACTTCTGTATATTGATTTTATATCCTGAGACTTTCCTGAATTCCAGTATCAGTCCTAACAGTTTTTCCATGGAGTCTTTTGGATTTCCTTGGAAAGCATCATGTCTGCGAAGAGGGAAAGTTTGACCCTCCTTGCCAATTTGGACGCCTTGTATTTCTTTTTGTTGTCTGCTTGCTGAGGTTAGGACTTCCAACAATTTGTGGAATAACAGTGGTGAAAGTGGACATCCCAGTCGTGTTCCTGACCTTAGGGGGAAAGCTCTCAGTTTTTCCTCATTGAAGAAGGTATTAGTTGTGGGACTTTCGTATCTGGACATACTGATATTCAGACAAGATCTTTCTATCCTTCCTTTCATGTGTGCTTTTTTTTCATCAAGAAAGGATGCTGCATTGTGTCAAATGCTCTTTCTGCATCTATTGAGAGGATCATATGGTTGTTATCCTTTCTTTTCTCAATGTGATGTATCACATCAGTTGATTTGCAGATATTGAATTGGTGGTGCATCCCAGAAATAAATCCAATTCATTGTGGTGAATAATTATTTGTATGTATTGTTGGATCCGGTTCGCTACTTTGTGTTGAGAATTTTTGCATCCAGGTTCATCAGGGAAATTGGTCTGTAGTTTCCTTTCTGGTGGGGTCTTTGTCCAGTTTGGACTCAAGGCCAAGCTGGCCTCATAGAATGAGTTTGGAAGTGTTCCTTCCATGTCTCTAGCCATGACCTTATCTTGTTCTTTCATTTGGGATGCATTCTTCTTGTCTTGGCATTTTGGCTGAGTATTTGCCTTCTCTGTGTTACAAAAGCTCATTATGTTAGCTGCCTGTGAGATGAATGGCTTTATGAAATGGAGGTCATCTAGTGTCCAGGGCCTGACACATCAGGGAGTGTCTGTGGTGTGTGTTGCGTACACTGTTTTGTGTTCTGGCTGCACTTTCCTTCAGGCCAGTTGTATGGACAATGTATGGTCTTTGGCCAGAATGTGCTGAGTTTTATCTAGGTCAGCTCCGATCTGCTTCTTAAATGAGACTTGAAATGACTGCCACTCGAAGTGAAGCTCTGCAGAACTGTCTGGTCAAGAGAGGTGGTGTGGTCATGAGCTTCCGCTGGTCTTCTGGGGAAGGGGACACCTCCATTGGGACTTAGGCAAGCCTGATTGACCTAGAAGTCCAGTCTCACCAGAGCACAGGAATGTGGGGTTGGTGTAAGCATCTTAGGCAGCCAGTGTGGGGATGACATTGTTTCCAGCAGATGGCTCTGTGTTTATGCTGTGGGGAAGAGGAGGAAAATGGTCCCACACACCTCCTCTGTCCTACCTCCTTTGTCCCCTTGTTGTGAACACTGCCTCTCAGGGGTGCTCTCCATGATGAGTGTATAATTGCCCCACTGTTTGCACCAGGCGATGTACAGGTCACTGTTTCCATACCATCTGCCTGTAAGTAGTTTGCTGCCTTCTCTCAAGGATTAGACCAGTGCCCTCAGGGCTGTATCCCAGCCAAGCCTGCTAACCTTTGAAACTCCACATTCTCGGGGTCTGGATCGCTTGGTTAAGTGTCCAAGTCTTGATCCTGGCTCAGATCATGACCTCGTGGTCATGGGCTTCTCTCTCTCCCTCTATTCCTGCCCCTCCCTTGCATGTGCTCTCTTTCTCTCTCCCTCTCTCAAAATAAATAAACTTAAAACAAATTTAGTGGCATGGAATACCTTATTTAGGCGAGATTTCCTCCTTGAGGGAATGGCAGGGGTCTATCAGGTAAATTTCCAGCAATGACTAGGAATTTCATTGCTGACTGGTTAAAGGTTACATTCCTACAGGAATGAATTTAGGGTTAGTGACATGAGGCCTTAACGTAAGTAACTCCATGATGGTCCTGTGAGTTTTCTTTACATTCCAAACCCATATTTTTGCACATCAATTTTTTTTATTAAAAATATAACCCTAAGTATGCTGGCCCGATGATCATATCCTGTAAATCTGTGACCATCTCCTAATCATAGATGGAGATCAACTCTGTGGCTCTAAGATTTTTGTGACTCTAAATTATATTGATGTATGTTACTAAGGTCTTTGTGAGTCTAGGTTACTGCTGGCCCCCTGAAATCTTTGACCGAGGGACACCCAGCCAGGTTTCTGAGCCATCACTTAGGCACAGAAGCACCCTTTCCAAGTCACCTCTTCCTAAAGCGTGTCTTTCCCTCTGGTACTTCTGGGTCTTACCCTTTTGCAGATCACATGCTGTGATGGACATCCCCTCATGAAAACCTGTCAAGGTGGACGAGAGAAACCTGCTTGCCTGTGACTGCCACTTTATGGTCACATCTTTTCCTTCTGAAACCCCTTGAACACCCTATCATTCTTCCAGCCTTTGAACATCTCTTCGATTTGAAAATATTTCATTCTCTTGTATTCATGCTAAAAAATATGTGTGAAAATATTAAAGCAAGGGTTCTTTACAATAAGTGAGCCAGTCACAATGATCCATCTGGCCGTGTGTACGTATGTTTTCTTTTTTGGACACTGTTCAGGCATGATGTGAAGTACATCCTGTAAAATCTGAGTATCATTCATTATCTAGGATAACCGCCTTTATGGAAAGCCATTTAATGACATGTTCATTCCAGATCCGAAAAACACTTAATTTACATACCACATAATACAGTGGTGTCTACATATGTTATTACCTTAAAATATGTAAAGTGGATGTTTCTATGAAGTGTATATCATGCATTGAGTTTTCTGTACCATGAATGCTATTATTTAAATTACACAATAGTAAGAACAACAAGAATAGGTACATGGCCATCACTAGTAACTAAGACTAGAACTAGTCATATAATATTAGGTGTTGAAAACATAAAACCATGATTACTAATAATCTTTTCAATCGTGGTGGGTTTCTAGTTACCAGAAAAATTGGGAAGATATTATTGAGTCTCCACATACATCAGAGTGTTTTCTGACTATTGATGTCCTCTAAGTTGATACATGATCACAATCAATATCCCAAAGAGATATGGTACTATTAACTAACTTTGTATTTGTATTCAGAATGCTTCGGTTTTAAACTCTTCTGTCCCAGACTCATCCCAGCTGGCACATGACAGTCATCCTGTCTCCTTCGGCTTCACTTGGCCATGGCGATTTTTAGATTTTTCCATATTTTTCATAATCTGCAAAGTTTTGAGGGTACGTTTGTAGAATGTATTTTGTAGAATGATCCTTGGTTGGGATATGTCTAACGTTTGTTCAAATGCTTAGGCTGACTACTGTGTTTTGGAGCAGAAGATCCAGAGGCATAGTTCCATCCATAATTATCACTTCACATAAAGTTTGTTTACTCTGAAGATTTGGGTCTTTTGTGGTTCTGTACAAATTTTAGGACCGTTCTAGTTCTATGAAAAATGTTGTTGCTATTTTGATGGCGATGGCATTAGTTGTGTCAGTTGCTGTGAGAAGTATAGACATTTCCATGAAATTTGTACGTCCGATCCATGAGTATGGAATATCCTTCCATTTTTTTGTGTCATCTTGTATTTCTTTCATCACTGTTTTATAATTTTCAGAGTATAGGTCGCTCACCAGCTTGGATAGATTTATTCATAGATACCTTATTATTTGGTGTACAACTGTAAATGGGACTGTTTTCTTAATTTCTCTCTCTACTGCTTCGTTATTGTCTAGAAATGCAACAGATTTCTGTACAATGATTTTGTATCCGGTGACATTGCTGTATTCATTTATCACTTCTAGCAGTTATTGGGTGGACTCTTTAGGGTTTTCCATATATATAGTGTCATGTAATCTGCAAAGTGTGAAAGATTCACTTCTTCCAGATTTGGATTAGTTTTTCTTTTCTTTTCTTTTCTTTTCTTTTCTTTTCTTTTCTTTTCTTTTCTTTTCTTTTCTCTTTTCTTTTCTTTTCTTTTCTTTTCTTTTACTTTAATTTACTTTATGTTGTTTTGTTTCGTTTTGTTTTGTTTGATTTATCTGCTGGCTGTACCTTGGACTTCCAATGCTATGTTTATTAAAAGTGGTAAGAGTAAACATCCTTGTGTTTTCCCTGACCTTATAGGAAAAGCTCTCAGATTTTCTCCATTAAGGTTGATTATAGCTGCAGGGTTTTCATAGAAAACATTTATTGCATTGATGTATGTTCCCTGTAAACCTACTTTAGGGGGTTATAATCATGAATGGATGTTGTAGTATGTCAAATGCTTTTTCTTCATGTATTGAAATGACCGTATGGTTCTTTTCTTTTAAAGTTTATTAATTTTGAGAGAGACAGAGTGTGAGCAGGGAAGGGGCAGAAAGAGAGTGGGAGACACAGAGTTCGATGGAGGCTCTTGGCTCTGAGCTTTCAGCACAGAGTCCGATGTGGGACTTGAACTCACGAAGCATGGGGTCATGACCTGAGCTGATGTCGGACTGCTAAAGGATTGAGCCACCCAGGTGCCCCGATCATATGGTTCTTGTCCTTTCTCCTGTTGATATATTGTATCACATTGATTGATTTGCAAATACTGAACCACCCTTGCAACTTGGGAATAAATCCCACTTAATTGTGGGATATATTTATAGTTGTTATATCTCCTTTTGGACTGTACCCTTTACTGTTATATAACGTCCTCCTCTGTCTCTTGTTATGTACTTTAAGCGTATTTTTTCTGATACAAGTATTGTTACTCTAGTTTTTTTTTTTTTCATCTGTTCTTACACCCTATGTCTCTAGATTGGAGCGTTCATTCCATTTACCTTCAAAGAAATGATTGCTATGTATGTATGTATGTATGTATGTATGTATGTATGTATGTATTGCCATTATATTACCTGTTTTCTTGTGGTTTCTAATGATTTTCTCCGATCCTTTCTTGTCTGTCTTTCATGTTTTGCTTATTTTCTTTAGTGAAGTATTTTAATTTATTTATCTTTATTCTTAGCATATTTGTGACTGGTTTCTGATATATGGTTACTGCTGGGTTATGTATATAACCTCTTCTGCGTTTAGCAGTTTGTATTAAGCTGATGGTCATTTACCTTGGAACCCATTATTTTCTCCTCCCTAGGTTTTTGGTAGATGTTATTATATTTCAAATCCATATCTCTGAGTTCCTTAACTATTTTTTACAAAAATATTCATGTTTTACTTGATTTGTGTCTTCTACCTCCATACTGTCACTGTTGGTCTCCCTTTTCCACTCAAAGAGTCCCTCTTCATATTTCTTGCAGGACTGGTTTAGTGGTACAAACACCTTTAGTTTTTGTTTGGGAAAGTCTGTGTCTCCTTCCATTCTGAATGATAGACTTGTTGGATAGAGTATTCTTGGCTGCTAATTTTTCCATTCAGCACTTTGAATATGTGATGTCACTTGCTTCTCGCTTGCCAAGTATCTGTTCAGAAATCTGGTAGCTAGCCTTATGGGTCTTCCCTTCTAAGTGAAGGTCTCTTTGTGTTGCTGCATTTAAGAGTTTTTCTTTATTGTCACTGTAATTTGCAAGTTTGCTTACAATATGTCTGGATGTTGGCCTGATTTTCTTCATTTCGATGTGAATTCTCTAGCCTCCCGGATGTGGACGTTTGTTTCCTCCCCCAATTAGGGCATTTTTCAGCTATTGTTTCCACAAATAAATTTTCTGCCCCCTTTTCTCTTTCTTCTGCGACTCCTACAATATCAATATTGTTATCTTTGCTGTAGTCACTGAGTTCCCTTAGTCTCATCTCACGTTGCAGAATTCTGTTCTCTCTCTTTGGTTCAATGTGATTCATTTCCATTACTCAGTCTTCGAGGTCACTGGTTTGCTCCTCTGCTTCTTCCGTCCCTTTGTTAGTTCCAGCAAGCGTGTCTCTCCTTTATTGTGTCCTCAATGTCTACTGTACTATTTCTTATCTCTAGTCAGGGGTCTCACTCTTCTACTCATTTCACAACTCTAATGAGTATCCTTACGATCATTGCTTTCAAATCTGTATCAGGTATGTTACCTACATCTCTTTGGCTTAGATCTCTGGCTGTGACTTTCACTAGGTCTTTCATTGTGGAAAAACATCTCTGTGTGTCCATTTTGTCTGTCTCTCTGTCTCTGTTTCTCTGTGTTAAAAAAGTCAGCTGTACCTTCTGCTCTTGAAACTAATAACGTTATGAAGAAGAGGTCCTGGAGAACTCAGCAGTGCACGTCTCCGTTTATAGGACCTGGACCTTCAGGAGGCTATCGTATGGGTACTGTTCACAGCCTGCTGTTGTGTCTGGGTTACTTTTCCTTTTAGTGCAGGTGTCTGCACTGATTGCATGCTGTTGTGGGCTGTGCTTCGTCTCATTGGTTTTAGTGGGACCCAGGCAGGCCAGCTGTGGGGTGGTATGCCCGCTGGATAACTTGGGCACAGGGCAGGAGTGTTAGCAAAATTTCACAGGGCTACAAGTCCTATGCCAGATTTCCCGATGTCCTTTGTTGGCTGGGGGCTGTGGACCAGCGGTGGAAGCTAGGGGCTTGAGGATATGCACAGAGCATGTCTGTGCCTGGGGACATGTGGCTTAGTGAGACAGATGAGGGTGCCTGGATATGTACAGCTGGGTGAGGTGCAGATGTGCACAGCATGTTGTGGCAGCTATGCATGCAGCTTGTCAGACAGGGTGCCCTTGTGGTTTGAAAAATGTTTGGCCTGAGACCAGCAGGCTTGGTTTGGTGAGTCCCCTAGTGAACCCTTGGGACTGGCACACTGCTAATGGGTTAGTTAGCAAGTGTCTGTGCAGCCTCACCCTCTTGTGGGTGCTTCTATGCTTATTCTGGGAGGCTGGGGGAGAAGAATGGTGCCTGTGAGCTCCCTCGTTGTTGGAGAAGTCCTCCAACACACTCCGGAATCAGCATGAATACATCTGTCTCCTGTTCCCTCAGCATTGTGCAACATGCCATGTTTACATTGCCTCTCTACACACGCAGGGATCTGGCTATCACTAATCCTCCTGGATCTCCCAGTGCTGGGTCATTTGACCTCCAAAGCTCCTGTATATGAACACAAAGGCATTCAGCCCCTCTAAGTTCTAATGCCCAATGTTATGGAGATTAGTCTTCCCTGTATGACCTCCCTGGTGTGGGGCTCACTTTTTCTGCCCCTTCTGCAGGCAGACAGCCTCCACCTTTCTGACATTCCTAACCTTTCTGATGCAGCTTCTCTCTACTTCGGTGTGGAGTTTGTTCTGCCAGTCTTTGGATTGCTCTTTGGTTCATGGACTTGGATGTGGATGTTATGCAGTTGAAAACATGGGACAGGGTGAGCTCAGGGTCCTCTTACTTTGCTATTATTAATTTTTTAAATGTCTTATTAGTTTGGATTTTTGAGACATGGGAAGACAGACTCATATCACACATGTACTTCAGGATTGGAAAGGAACTTTCCCACATTTGCTTCTATTATTTTATGTTTTGAAACTCTCTTTAATGAGGTATAATTACATATAACAAACCTCAAGTTAAAGGGTATACTTTGATGAGATTGAGGGTACAGGACCATGGGTACAGCACCATGAAATCATATGGTTTCTCCCTAAACCTTCCATCATGATCCCTTTGTGTCTAATGCTAATGTTGCTTTTGAAGTAAGGACTACTTTTTTTCCCCCACGTTTTCACATATTGCGCAAGTGTCTGAAAACTGGCATTGAGGTATCTCCTTTTCCGATAGTCTATATTCCCATAAGTTTTGCAATCGGTTTACCTTTGGACTTTTGCTTCTATTGTATCTCTCTGTATGTTCACATACTCTCGTTGCAATACTTTAATGATGAGGTCTTCATCATCGCTTTAATTTTCACTAAATGGTATGAGCTGCAGTTCCACTTATGACAGAATGCACAGGCTTCCTATGATATGTATTCAAGAGCAAGGCAGATATCCTGAGCACTTGAGCTGAGAATGTCACCCTGTCTTTTTGCCGGCCCTCTTCCCTTCCCTGCGAGACAAGAATCTCCTTTTGTTCACACAGAAATGTGGGTGAAGTCAGTAGAAAACATTGCCTTCTCTCCTCTTCCCTTTATCTCTCAAAATCCTTGCCACTATCTTCTGCCTTTCCCTTTCTCTGGCTCAATCTCCCAGGCCCACGGTTCCACTCCAGCCATGATCAGGGTGTCCTCCAGCTGCTGGCCTCTGCCCTGTCCATCCCTCAGTGAGAAATCTGGAGTAGGATTATGCATTTCACAGGACTGATCAAGAAATATGTGATCCTCAGAGACCTCCTGCACAAGGTTGCTGTCCGTGGAGACATGGCATCCTGAGGGAGGATCTGACTCCATGTGTGGCCTCCTCACTCATCTCCCACAGTCACTGCTGGTCCCTGATCCTTACCCACCATTAGAAATCAGCCATATGCTAGGGTCAGGTACCTGTCTATCTGACCCAAGCACCAGGAGTCAGTGAATGTTTCTAAAATAAATGAGCAGAAGCACCCCATGCATCTAGATATAGGAAGTTACCATCACCCCAGAAAACTCTCTCGGGCTCCTCTGCAAAAAGGGCGATCTTGCTACTATCCTACATCACTGCAATTTCTGCTAGTTTGTTACCTGTGTGTATAGGAACCACACTGTGTATAGTCGATGGGGGGTGAGAGTAGGTCCTCCTAGAAGCAAACACTGAAACAGAGACAGAACAGTGAAAGTACTATTAAGGGATACTAAGAAAAACAAAGTGGAGAGCGCAGGGTTAGCAGAGAAAGCATGCAGGCAGATCTGACACATTTTTAAGATATATAATCACCATACTCTGTCACCTCACACAGTCCTCTTCAAATTTCAAAATAGTTGTCGTATAAGGCAGTGAGATTTACGAGATTTGGGGTTATTTCCCTATGGTCTTATGTTTTCCTACATGCATTCCCTCTTCGGTACTTAATCTGTGGCCTCAGATGAACACTTTAGTGTGGATGCATCTGCGAGTCTATATGTAATGGAATATGATTGTCTTCAGATCTCAGATGTAGAACTCTGATATACACATTCTCGTAATTATCTTTTTCTTTCTTTGTCTGGCAGGGCCTGAATCTTAATACAATAAGTGTGCCGTTGTCTTCTTTAAAGTGGCGATCCCCAATCCCTGGGCTGAGGCGTTAACCGTCTTAGTTTAATGAACTTCTGTGACCATCTTTTTTTGATGATCATTTGTTGGAGATATCTTAATTGAAACTGGGAGAAGGGTGAGTGGATATTTCCCAGACATTGTGCAGATGCATTCTGTATTCAATGTCTTCTTTTCATTATGTCCTTAGAAACAAATATTACCCCTCTTGCACAGATAACCCATCTCGGGCTCTGTGTAGGTCCCACTGAGAATTGGTATTCTGGCTGAGATAGCAGGAACACAGGGAAACCCTTGGGATATTGTGAGAGAAGTTTAAGGAGATAGATGCAAAGTCGTAGTCAGGTTATGTCAGAGATCCAGCAGGGGTGGCATCTGGGCATCCCTGAATTGTAGGTTTACCCAGGCTAAAGGCCAATGCAGGCACTCAGCTGATCTAGATCCTGTCTTCACTTTTAGTCTCACTGAAGGATATGAACTTATGCAGACAAGCATTTCCTTAAGACCAAGTTAAATTTTCTATATATCCAGGGCATTTTTTTCACCCATAAATATCCAGAACCTTCAGACAACGCAGGGAGACAACAACCTTTTTAGATGATCACCTGGGTGCACTTTGACAAATATGACATTTTGGAGAGGAACCTTGCATTGTGCACTGAGAGTGATCCCACATAGTAGCTCCGTGTGGAACTCATGCTCCCTGCTCAGGCTGTGGTCAGGAATTGGCTGCAACTGCATCTCACTGAACCCAGTCCCCTCCCCTCTGCACTTCCTCAAACTCTGCTTACTGTCCTCTAATTTCTCAAATTTCTATTCCTGTGTGATTCAAGTTTCCCCCACTCCTCCACTGGTGCTTTCAACATGGTGACCACAAGGTCTATGTCATTTAATGCATGTGCCCCATTTCACACAGGACACCTAAGTCACCTACACTTAGGGGTGCATCTCATCCTTCACAGAACTCAAAACATTGTGTCTATAAAATATGCACCAGTACGCCCGATACATCTGTCTTTGTGTAAAAATCTTCTTTCCTGTTGACAGGAGAAACCTAAAGCTGACCTCATTACGGGGAAATGATACAGTCCGTTGAACATATGTCCTGAGAAACTTGAGATATGTTACAAAGTCCTCAGGCAGTTTTGCAGTTGAATTGCCAAGCCCTAACATCCCTCTCTACATTTTTCCCACAAAGTGAAGTTTCACGAAGTAGATGAATATGCTTTAGAAATCCCTAACCACTTCAGTTTATCTACCCAAATAGAGGAGGTGGAGGATGGGGGGGGGGTGGTTCATAGCCCATGACTGGTGATGAAGGACTGTCCATGGGGTTAGGGTTAGGGGTTAGGGTTAGCGGTTCGGGGTTAGGGTTAGGGTTAGATTAGATGGTTAGATTTAAAGGGTTAGGATTATGGTGAAGGTTAGATTTAGGGTTTAGGGGCTAGGGTTGGGGTGTAGCTTAGGGTTAGGGTAGGGCTTAGGTGTTAGTATCAGCATTAGCTTCAGGGTTAGGGTCACGGTCAGGGTAGTGTCAGGGTCAGGGGATAGGGATTAGGATTTAGGTTTTATTGTTTAGAGTTTAGGTTTTAGGTTTTGGGGTAGGGGTTAGGTTTTCGTGGTTACATGCTAGTGGTTAGGTTTTAGGGTTATGGTCAGGGTCAGTGTTTGGTTAGGGTTAGTGTTTAGTATTTATGGTTTGGGGATTAGGGTTAGAGGTTAGTGTTCAGGTATAGAGTTTAAGTTTATGGTTACAGTTAGGATTTGGTTTCAGATTTGGGGTTTAGGGTTCAGCGTTTCGGTTTAGTGTTTGTATTATTGTTGCGGATGGTGTTAATGTATATTAGTGCCATGGTTTGGGTTAGGGATAGGATTTAGGGCTAGGATTAAGGTTTGGGTTTGGGTTAGGGGTAGGGTTAGTAGTTAGGATTAGGCCCTAGGACATTGCAGGGGCTGAACCCACGGCATTGCAATTGTCTCCCCAAAGGGCTGAGGTGAGATTCCAAGGTCGGTTGCCTGTCACGATTAGTCTTTTGGTTCCAATCTAGACAACTGTATGGGAGAGTGGTCTGGTAGGCCTCAGGAATATTCTCGGGCAGCTGCAGCCACGTTTTGGAAATGACATGGGTATGTTCCAGGTTCTAAGCCGAGTGATCCTGCACCACTTCTGGACCCCAGGGCGTGGTGTTGTCAGACTTTGTTATTGGGTCCGCATGGGTAGAGAGCCTTAAGTAGGGTTATGGTTTGTTACAGGGACGTCGCCAGGGCATAAGCGACTCTAGTTTCATGATCTCCCTCTAGGACTGAATTGAGGACCCATGCGATGGTGCTTTTCAACTGTAGGTTTAGGGTTGAGATAGTGTTAGGATTCGGTTGAGGGTTCTGTTTAGGTTTAGGCATAGGTTTAGGGTTACGTTCCAGGAGACACTAGGCGCTGAAACAGAGCAGTGCAGTTGTTTCCCCGAAAGTCTAATTTGAAGGAACAATGGATGGTGCCGATTAGGATTAGTCTTTGAGTTCCAAGGCTAGACAACTGTATGGGCCACTAGTCGGGTAGGCCTCTGGAAATCTCTCTGGATCTTCAACCGGTCCTTCAAAAGAACATAGTATATTACATGTCCTATGCGGAGTTATGCTGCACCGCTTTTGTTCCCCAGGCATGTGGTGTTGTCATACGTTGTTATTGGGTCTAATATCGAGAGAGCCTTATCTAAGGTTAGGGTTCTGTCCAGTGACATTTCCAGCTCCAAGCGAAACCAGTCTCGTCATCTCCCTCGAGGTCTGAAGTGAGGGCCAATATGACGATACGGAGCAATTGTAGGGTTTGGGTTCGAGTTTCAGGCTCGGTTTCAGTTGAGGTTTCTGATGAGGGTTAGAAGTAGGGTTCGGATTTTGTTCCCAGGAGGTTCAAGGCGCTAAACACATAGCAGTGCACTTGTCTCCCCGAAGGGCTGAGTTGAGGGCACAAGGGAGGGTGCCGGTCAGGGTTTGTCTTTGGGTTCCAAGGCCAGACAACTCTATGGGCCACTGGTCGGTTAGGCCTCAGGAATACTTTTGAGTACCTGAAGCCCAACCTTGGAAATGACATGGTGATGTTCCAGGTTCTATGTGGAGTGATCCTGCACCGCTTCTGGACCCCAGGCGCATGGTGTTGTCAGATTTTGGTATTCGGTCCCATGGAAAGAGAGCCTTAGCTAGGGTTAGGGTTTGGTCCAGGGACGTCACCAGAGCTGAAGCAACTCCCGTCTCGTGATCTTCCTCGAGGGCTGAAGTGAGGGCCTGGGTGATGGTACGGGTCAAGTGTATGGTTAGGGTTCGAGACTGGGTTAGGTTTTGGTTGGCGGTTCTGGTTGGGGTTAGGGTTACGGTTAGGTCCCAAGAGGCTCCAGGCACTGAACCTACAGCAGTGTGGTTGTCTACCCAACGGGCTGAGTTGAGGGCTCAAGTGAGGGTGCTGGTCAGGATTAGTCTTTGGGTTCCTATGCCAGATATCTCTATGGGCCACTGGTTGGGTAGGCGTCAGGATTCCTCTCAGATAGCTGCAGTCGGGTTTTGGAAACGACATGGTGATGATCCAGATTATTTGTTGAGTGATCCTGCACCATTTCTGCACCCCAGGCGCTTGGTGTTGCCAGACTTTGGTATGGGGTCCCCATTGGGAAAGAATCTTAGCTTGTGATAGGTTTCGGTCTGGCGATATCGCCAGGGCCAAAGCAACTCCAGTCTTGTGATCTCCCTCGAGGGCTGAAGTGAGGGCCCATGCGACGGTGCAGCTCCACTGTAGGGTTAGTTTTCGAGATAGGATTAGGTTTTGGTTGAGAGTTCTGGTTAGCGTTAGGTCCCAACAGGCTCCAGGAGCTGAAGCCACAGCAGTGCAGTTGACTCCCCAAAGGGCTGAATTGAGGGCACAAGGGAGGGTGCCCTTAGGATGAGTCTTTGGATTCCAAGGCCAGACAACGTCTGTGGGACAGTGTTCGGATATTCCTCAGGAATACTCTTGAACAGCTGCCACCGGGCCTTGGAAATGACATGGTGATGTTCCAGATTCTATGCTGAGTGATCCTGCACCGCTTCTGGACCATAGGCGCGTGGTGTTGTCACTTTGGTATTGGGTCCTTATGGGGAGAGAGCCTTATCTAGGGATAAGGTTCGGTCCAGAGACAACACCAGGGCCGAAGCAACTCCAGTCTCGTGATCTCCCTCGAGGGCTGAATTGAGGGTCCTTGCAATGGTGTGAGTCATGGGTTTGGGTTCGAGATACCGTTAGGTTTCTCTTGAGGGTTCTGGTTAGGGTTAGGGTTAGGTCCCAGGATTCTCCCTGCGCTGAACCCACAGCAGTGCAGATGTCTCCCTGCAAGGCTGAGTTGAGGGCACAAGGGAGGGTGCCGCTCAGGATTAGTCTTTGGGTCCCAGGCCATACAATTCTATGGATCACTCGTCAGTTAGGACTCAGGAATTCTCTTGTGCACCTGTACTCAGGCCTTGGAAATGACTTGGTGATGTTCCAGTTTCTATGCTGAATGATCCTACATCGCTTCTGGACCCCAAGCACGTGGCGTTGCGAGACTTTGGTGGGTCCCAATGGGGAGAGAGCCCTAGCTAGGGTTAGGGTTTGGTCCAGGGATGTCCCCAGATGCAAAGTGACTCAAGTCTCGTGATCTCCCTCGAGGGCGGAAGTGAGGGCCCATGTGACGGTGCGGGTCAAGTGTAGCATTAGGTTTCGGTTGAGGGTTCTGGTTAGGGGTAGGGTTAGGTCCCAGGATGCTCCTGGCTCTGAGTCCACAGCAGTGCAGTTGTCTCCCTGAAGGGCTGAGTTGAGGGCACATGGGAGGATGCCGGTCATTTTTAGTATTTCCGTTCCATTTCCAGACAACTGTATGGGCCATTGGTTGTGTAGGCCTCAGCAATCATTTCAGAAAGCTGCAGCCGGGCCTGAGAAACGACATGCTGAGGTTCCAGGTTCTATCTGGAATGATCCTGCACTGCTTCTGGACCCCAGGTGTGTGGTGTTGTCAGACTTTGGTTTTGGGTGCCCATGGGTAAGAGCCTTAGCTAGAGTATGGTTCCATCCAGGGTTGTCGCCAGGCTGAAACAACACCACTGTTGTGAATTCAATGGAGGGCTGATGTGTGGCTGTGAGTCTGCTATAGGGTTAGTGTGCTAGATACGGTTAGGCTTAGGGTGAGGGTTATGTTTCGGTTCACCGTTAGTGTTAGGTCCGAGGTGAGTGAAGGCAGTGACTCTACAGCAAAGCAGTTGTCTTCCTGAAGGCCTGAGTGCAGTACAGAAGGGAGGGTTTTCGTTCGCATTAATCTTTGGGTACCAAAGCCAGACAAACATATGGCCCACCCTTTGGGTAGGCCTCAGGATTCTTCTCGTGCAGCTGCTGTCGTGCTTTGCATATGACATGGTGATGTTCCACGTTTCATGCCTAGTATTTATGCACCGATTCTTGATCCCATGTATGTGCTGATGTCAGACTTTGTAAATGAGTCCCCCTGGGGATAGACACTTAGCTAGGGTCAGGGTTCAGTATAGGGAAGTCGCCAAGTCCGAAGCGACACCAGTGTTTTGAATTCCATGGAGCGCTGAATTGAGGGCACATGCGCGGCTGTGAATCTGGTTTAGAGTTAGTGTACTAGATAGGGTTAGGTGTAGGGTGAAGGTTATGGTTAGGGTTATGATTAGGGTTAGGGTCAGGTCTCAGGAGGCTCTAGGCACTGAACCCACAACAGTGGTGTTATCTCAACAAAGGGGTGAGTGGTGTCCCCAAGGGAGGGTGTCAATCAGGACTAGTCTTTGGGTTCCAAGGCCAGACAAATGTAAGGGTCACCCTTTGGGTAGGCCTCAGGATTCGTCTCATGCAGCTGCAGTCGCGCTTTTGAAATGAGATGGTGATGTTCCACATTCCATGTCGAGTATTTCTGTACAGATTCTCGAAACCGTGTGCATGCTGTTGTCAGACTTGGAATTGGGTCCCGACGGGGAGAGAGCCTTACCTAGGGTTTGTGTTAGGTCCAGGGAAGTCAGCAGGAGCGAATCGACTCCAGTTTCGTGATCTCCCTCGAGGACTGAATTGAGGGCCCATGCGACAGTTCGGGTCAAGTGTAGGATTTGGGTTAATGTTAGGGTTAGGTGTAGGGTGAGGGTTATGTTTAGGGTTACGTTAGGGCTAGGGTTAGGTCCCAGGAGTCTCTAGGCACTGACCCCACCGCAGAGCAGTTGTCTCCCCGATGGGCTGAGTGGAGAACACAAAGGAAGGTGCCAGTCAGGATTAGTGTTTGGTTTCCATTGCCAAACAAATATTGGGCAAGCTTCATATAGGTCTCAGGAATCCTCTCGTTCCGCTGCAGTTCCTCTTTGAAAATGACATAGTGATGTTCCACGTTCCCCGTCGAGTATTTCTGCACCGATACTCGAACCCATGTGCGTGCTCTTGTCAGACTTTGCAATTGGGTCCCCATGGGGACAGAGCCTCAGTTAGGGTTAGGTTTCGGTCCAGGGGAGTCACCATGGCAGAAGCCATAGCAGTGTTGTGAATTCCATGGGGGGCTGAAGTGGGGGTATGTGCGTGGCTATGGGTCTGGTGTAGCTTATCGAGGTTGATAGGGTTAGGTGTAGGGTAAGAATTATGTTTAGGATTAGGGTTAGGTTTAGGTCCCAGAAGACTCCAGACACTGATCCCACAGCAGAGCTGGTGTTAACCGGAGGGGCTGAGTGGAGTACCCAAGAGAGGGTGTCGGTCAGGATTAGCCTTTGACTTCCAAGGCCAGAGAAATGTATGTGTCACCCTTCGTGTAGGACTCAGGAAGCCTCTCGTGCAGCTGCAGTCGCGTTTTGGAAATGACATGGTGATGTTCCACGTTCCATGCCAAGTATTTCTTCACTGATTCTCGAGCCCGCGTGCGTACTGTTGTCAGACTTTGGAATTGGGTCCCCGAGCCTTAGCTAGTGTTAGGGTTTGGTCCAGGGAAGTCGCCAGGCCCGAAGCAACTCTGGTTTTGTGATCTCCCTCGAGGGCTGAATTGAGGGCACATGCGAGGGTGTGGTTCAATGTAGGGTAGGGTTAGATATAGGGGTAGGTGTAGGGTGAGGGTAATTGTTAGGGGTACAGTTAGGGTTATGGTTTGGAAATAACATGGTGATGATATATATTCCATGCCAAGTATTTCTACACCTGTTTTCGAACCCTTGTGTGTGCTATTGTCAGATTTTGGACTTGGTTCCCCATGGGAGAGACACTTAGATAGGTTTAGGGTTTGGTCCAGGAATGTCACCAGGGCCAAAGCAACTCCAGTGTTGTGAATTCCATGGAGCTCTGAAGTCAGGGCACATGCGCAGCTGTGGGTCTGGTGTAGACTTAATGAGATAGATAGGGTTCAGTGTAGGGTGATATTTATGGTTAGGGTTACTGTTAGGTTTAGGTCCCATGAGACTCCAGACACTGACCCCAAACAGAGCAGGTGTCAACCTGAAGAGCTGAGTGTAGTACACAAGGGAGGGTGCCCGTCAGTCTTCGTATTTGGGTTCCAAGACCAAACAAATGTATGGGCCACCCTTTGGGTAGGCCTCAGGATTCCTCCCCTGCAGCTGCAGTCACCCTTTGGAAGTGACATGGTGATGTTCCAAGTTCCATGCCAACTATTTCTGGACCAATTCTTAAACCAGTGTGAGAGCTGTTGTCAGACATTGGAATTGGGTCCCAATGCATACAGAGCCATAGCTAGGGTTAGAGTTCATTCCAGCGGTGTGGCTATGGCCGAAGAGACTCCAGTCTCGTGATCTCGCTGCAGGGCTGAATTGAGTGCCCATGCGAGTGTGCGGGTCAAGTGTAGTGTTTGGGTTAGAGATAGGGTTAGGTGTAGGTTGAAGTTTACGATTAGGGTTATGATTAGGGTTAGGGTTAGGTCCTAACCCAGCAAGCTCCAGGCACTGAACGCACAACAGAACAATTGTCTCCCCGAAGGGCTGAGTGTAGGATACAAGGGAGGGTGCCTGTTAGGATTAGTCTTTGGGTTCCAAGGCCAGGAAAATGTATGGGCCACCCTTTGGTTAGGCCTCAGGAATCCTCTTGTGCAACTGCAGCTGTGCTTTTGAAATGACATGGTTATGTTCCACGTTCCATGCTGAGTATTTTCCACCGATTCTCGAACCCTTGTGGGTGCTGTTTTCAGATTTTAGAATTGGGTCCCCATGGGGAGAAAGCTTTAGGTAGGATTAGGGTTCAGTCCAAGGAAGTCGACAGGGCTGAAGCGACTCCAGTCTCATGATCTCCATCGAGGGCTGTGTTGAGGGCCCTAGAAAAGGTGGGGGTCAAGTATAGGGTTCAATGAGAGATAGGGTTAGGTGTAAGTTGAAGGTTATGTTTAGGGTTACGGTTAGGGTTAGTTTTAGGTCCCAGGAGGCTCCAGGCACTGAACCCACAACAGTGCAGTTGTCTCTCCGAACGGATGAATGGAGTACATAAAGGAGCGTGCCAGTGAGTATCACTTCATAGGTTCCAAGGCCAGAGAGATGTTTGGGCCTCCCTTGGAATAGGCCTCTAGAATCCTGTCGTGCAGCTGCAATCACACTTTGCAAAAGATATGGTGATGTTCCATGTTCCATGCCGAGTATTGTTGCACCGATTCTCGAACCCGTGTGTGTGCTGTTGTCAGACTTTTGAATTGGGTCCCCATGGGGATAGACACTTAGCTAGGGTAAGAGTTCTGTACAGGGAATTGCTAAGGCCGAAGCGACACCAATGTTGTTAATTCTATGGAGGGCTGAAGTGAGGGCACATGTGCGGCTGTGCATCTGGTTTACTTTTCATGTGCTAGATAGGGTAGGTTGAGGGTTATGTTTAGGGTTATGTTTACGGTTAGTGTTAGGTCCCAGGAGGCTCTCCATCCATGTAGTTTCAAATGGCAAGATTTTATACTTTTTGATGGCTAAGTAATATACCATGGTGTGTGTATGTATGTAGTGTATACACACACACGCACACACACACATATACATACTATGTATGTATGTATGTATGTATGTATGTATGTATGTATATATACCACGTCTTTATCCATTCATCCATCGATGGACATTTGGGCTTTTTCCATACTTTAGCTATTGATAGTACTTCTATAAACTTTGGGGTTCACTTGTCCCTTCAAAGTAGCATATCTGTATCCCTTGCATAAATACCTACTAGTGCACCTGCTGGGTTGTTGAACAGTCTTCTTTTTCATTTTTTGAGGAACCTACATACTGTTTTCCAGAGTGGCTTCACCAGCAGTGCAAGCCCGTGCACCAGCAGTGCAAGAGTTCCTCTTTCTCCATTTCCTCGCCAACATCTGTTGTTGCCTGCGTTGTTAATGTTAGCCATTCTCACAGGGGTGATTGTGGTTTTAATTTGTATTTTCCTGATGATGAGTGATTTTGAGCATTTTTTCATGTGTCGGTTGGCCATCTGGATGTCTTCCTTGGAGGAGTGTTTGCTCGTGTCTTTGCCCATTTCTTCACTGGATTACTTGTTTTTTGGGTGTTGAGTTTGGTATGTTCTTTATAGATTTTGAATACTAATCCTTTATCTCATATGTCGTTTGCAAATATCTTCTCCCATTCTGTTGGTTGCCTTTTAGTTTTGCTGATTGTTTCCTTCTCTGTGCAGAAGCTTTTTATTTTGATGAGGTCCTAATACTTCAGTGTTGCTTTTGTTTTCCTTGCCTCTGGAGATGTGTTGGGTAAGAAGATGTGGACGCCAACATTAAGAGGTTTTTGCCTGCTTTCCCCTTGAGGATTTTGATGGCTGCCTATCTTACATTTAGGTCTTACATCCGTTTTGAGTGTCTTTTTGTGTGAGAAAGTGGTCCAGGCTCATTCGTCTGCATATCACTGTCCAGTTTTCCCAGCACACTTGCTGAGGAGACTGTCTTTATTCCATTGGATCTTCTTTCTTTTGGTCAAAAATTAGTTGGCCATACATCTGTGGGTCCAATTCTGTGTTCCTGTTCTGTTCCATTGATCTGAGTGTCTGTTCTTGTGCCAGGACCGTACTGTCTTGATGATTACAGCTTTGTAATACAGCTGGAAGTCCAGGGTTGTGATACCTCCTACTTAGGTTTTCTTTTTCAAGATTGCTTTGGCTATTCGGGGTCTTTTCTGGTTCCATACAAATTGAAGGATTGTTTGTTGTAACTCTGTGGAGAATGCTGGTGTTATTTCGATAGGCATTGCGTTGAATATGTAGATTGCTTTGGGTACTATTGACATTTTAACAATAGTTGTTCTTCCTATCCAGGTGCATGGAATGATTTTCGTTTTTGTGTGTTTGTCATCTTAAATTTCTTTCATAATCTTTCTATAGATTTCAGTGTATAGATTTTTCACCTCTTTGGTTAGATTTATTCCTAGGTATTTTATGGGTTTTGGTGCAATTGTAAACGGGATGGATTCTGTGATTTCTCTTTCTGTTGCTTCTTTGTTTGTGTATAAGAATGAAACTAATTTCTGTGCATTAATTTTATACCCTGCCACTTTGCTGAATTCATGGATCATTTAACAGTTTTTTGGTGGAACCCTTTTATCAAGAAAGGATGCTGTATTTTGTCAAATGCTTTCTCTGCATCTATTGAGTGCATCATGTGGTTCTTGTCCCTTCTTTTATTGATGTGATGAATTACATTGATTATTTTGTGGATATCCATCCAGCCTTGCATTCCAGGTTAAATCCCACTTGGTCGTGGTGAATAAAGTTTAAATGTATCATTGGATCTGGTTGGCTAATATCTTGTGGAAGATTTTTGCATCCATGTTCATCATGAAAATTGGTCTATACTTCTACTTTTTAGTGGGATCTTTGTCTAGTTTTGGAATCCAGGTAATGCCGACTCATAGGAAGAGTTTGGATGTTTCCTTCCATTTCTATTTTTGGGACAGCTTCAAGAGAATAGGTGTTAAGTCTTCCTTAAATGTTTGGTAGAATTCCCCTGGAGAGCCATCTGGCCCTGGGCTCTTGTTTTTTTGGGAGATTTTTGATTACTAATTCAATTCTTTACTGGTTATGGGTCTGTTCAAATTTTCTATTTCTTCCTCTTTCAGTTTTCATAGTTTGTATATTTCTAGGAATTTGTCCATTTCTTCCAGATTGTCCATTTTATTGGTATATAATTGCTGATAATATTCTCTTATTCTTGTTTGTATTTCTCCTGTGTTGGTTGCGATCTCTCCTCTTTCATTCTTGATTTTATTTATTTGGGTCCTTTCCTTATTCTTTTTGATCCAACTGGCTGGTGGTTTATCAATTTTATTAATTATTTCAAAGAACTAGCTTCTGGTGTCATTGATCTCTTCTCCTGTTTGTGTGTGTGTGTGGGGGTTGTTTTTGTTTTTGTTTTCAGTTTTGAAAGCATTGATTTTTGCTGTAATCTTTATCATTTCTTGTCTTCTGCTGGATTTGGATTTTATTTGATGATCTTTTTTCCATTACTTTAAGGTATATGCTTACGTTGTGTATCTGAGACTTTTCTTCCCTCTTTAGGAAGGCCTGGATTGCTAAACTTCCTCTTACGACTACCTTTGCTGCATCCCAGAGGTTTTGGACTGTGGTGTTATCAGTTTTATTGGCTTCCATGTACTTTTTAATTTTCCCTTTAACTTCTTGGTTCACCCATTCATTCTTTTTTTTTTTAATTTTCATTTTTATTATTTACAATTTACATCCAAATTAGTTACCGTATAGTGCAACAGTTATTTCATGAGTAGATTCCTTAGTGCCCCTTACCCATTTAGTCCATTCCCCCCCCACAACCCCTCCAGTAACCCCATGTTTGTTCTCCATATTTATGTGTGCTCTTCTTTTGTACACCTCCCTGTTTTTATTTTTGTTTCCCTTCCATTATATGTTCATCTGTTTTGTGTCTCAAAGACCTCCTATGAGTGAAGTCATATGATATTTGTCTTTCTCTGACTACTAATTTCACTTAGCAGAATACCCTCTAGTTCCAACCATGTAGTTACAAATGGCAAGATTTCATTCTTTTTGATTGCTGAGTAATACTCCATCACACACACACACACACACACACACACACACACACCCCACATCTTCTGTATCCATTCATTCATCAATGGACATTTGGGCTTTTTCCATACTTTGGCTATTGTTGATCGTGGTGCTATAATCATGGGGGTGCATGTGTCCCTTCAAAACAGCACGCCTGTATCCCTTAGATAAATGCCTTGTATTGCAATTGCTGTGTCGTAGGATAGTTCTCTTTTTAGCTTTTTGAGGAGCCTCCGTACTGTTTTCCAGAGTGGCTGCAGCAGCTTGCATTCCACTATTCATTGTTCCATAGGATGTTCTTCAGTCTACAAGTATTTGTTATCTTTCCAAATTTTTTCTTGTGGTTGATTTAGAGTTTCATAGCATTGGGGTCTGAAACTGTGCACGGTATGATCTCTATCTTTTTGTACTTGTTGAGTACAAGTAAACATAAAATTATTTATGTTTATTTATTTTAGAGAGAGAGAGACAGGGGCAGAGAGAGAGGGAGACACAGAATCCAAAGCAGGCCTCAGGCTCTGAGCTGTCAGCACACAGTCCGACACAGGGCTCAAACTCACAAACCATGAGATGACGACCTGAGCTGAAGTCAGATGCTTAACTGAATGAGCCTCGCAGGCACCCACTTTAGTGAAATTTTAAATGACACCGTTCAAAGTGCACTTGCTACCTTGCAAACTCAGAGAGAGAGAAGAAAATGTGAAGAATCAGGAAGTGGTTAAGAGTTGGCTGCTGAGTTTTACCGTAATTTGGCTTTGGAGGGTTTTTGTTCATTGGGTGAAGTGAGCACAGCATATTTGCCTGCCATTTACCACAGTAGACAGTGGGCCTCTGGGAGCCAAAACTCTTTCTGACCAATGAGCTGGAATTTTACTAGGACTGCCAAGATGAGATTTGCTATTTCAAGGACTAGCAGTTATCTTTTATTTTCACAACTCGGTAATTATCACATCATTCAACTCTGCCCTCCAAGATATGTAGAAAATACCCAAATATAGTTGAGAGAGAAAGGGTGATAGCCAAAGTGTATAATCCTTTCCCTTTAAAAAATATGTTTAAATTATGCTTTATGATTTTTTTTTTAATTTTAGTGAGGGGGCATGCAAGTGGGGGAGAGGGAAAGAGAGAGAATCTTAAGCAGGATTCACACTCAGTGTGGAGCCCAACACAGGTCTGGATCACATGATCCTACAATCATGACCTGACACAAAATCAAGAATCTAATGCTCAACTGACTGAGCCACCCAGGTGCTCAATAGTCTCTTTCTCTCTGAATGCTGAATAGTAAATTTTCAACGTGAATGGGGGATAAACAGGCATGCATACATACATACATACACCACTAAGAAAGCCATGAGTTGTTAGACATGAACTATTTTCCATCATCTTTGTCTTCTAGTTATATTCATGCCTCTAAAGTGTTTGTTGATTGCAATGCACGATCTTGCTGTGTGAGGTACAAATTGTTGTGTGATCAGTTTTCCGTGAAAGTCTTTCCTCATATCTGTCTTAACCACAAGGTGCCAATGTTGAATTCGAGGATGTAGAGCTAAGAGCCTTGAGGTCCAATAACTGTCAACTGGAAGTTATATTTTCTGTTGGGGAGAAATCCCCATATGATGGCAATGACTTTGCATTGGTAAGGGAAAGAATACTTTCATGCCTTCATGGTTCTTGCGCTTTTTGTGTCTCACCAAAATCAAGACTCAGGTCATGTGCATGTTTATCAAGCAAACACCTTTTTTTTTTTTTCCAGAAAATAAAAACGCCCTGGAAGACAAGTGTAATGCATTGAGGTCTGTGAAAGCCACAAAGGAAGCAAAAGTCAAACAGCTGAAGGAGAAAGCACATAACCTAGAAGAATTCTATGAACAAAGAAAAGTGCCTACAAAAAAGTAAGATGGGGGCGCTTGGGTGGCTCAGTCGGTGGAACGTCCAAATTCGGCTCAGGTCATGATCTCACGGTCCATGAGTTCAAGCCCCATGTCGGGCTCTGTGTTGACAGTTCAGAGCCTGGAGCTTGTTTTGGATTCTATATCTTCCTCTGGCCCTACCCAACTCGCACTCTGTCTCTATCAAAAAATGAATAAACGTTAAAAAAATTTTAGAAAAGTAAGATGTTCATGTGAGAACTGTCACAAGGACCGTATTGTATGGGAGAACATGGCAGCCAGTAGAGATAATTGTATTTCTTTTGGAACTGGGTCCAGAGTATTTTTGCCCAATGCATTCAGTAGAATTGGACCTTCCCTTCCTACCTTGCTTTCTGTAATGTAACCTGCATTTTCCTTTCTCCTAAGTGCTTGCCACACATTGTGTCATGTTTTGGGGGCGGCAGAGGGAAGGTGCCATCATTAATAACGTTAATACCTGGATCCACTCTGGATCCACCTACACTGTCCTATAGGTTTCAATCGCATCACACTGTTTTGTCACCCAGCAATTAGGTCATTTTTGTTCAGGACCAGACATGGGTCAAAAATGTGTGGGGAAAAAATTGAATTCTCTTGCTGCAGAAACAATGGAAGTTGCTTTCTGGAAAGTGGGTAGGGGTACCAGCAGTACTGGATCCCTGCATCCATTCTGCCAGTGAGATTGCTCACTGCAGGCCCAATCCCTAAGAAAGTCGTTTCCTGTCCCCTGATTTTTCAAGTGTAACTCTTCTGAGTCTTGGCCAAAGCCCGCAGCTTCACTAGGGCTCATCTTTGCTGGCCTCCCCTGAAGTACACTTCTTTACTTCTAAGTCTGTGCCCATAAAGTTGTTCAGCTTCTTTGCCATTCAAGTGTATGCACCCCACATCAATGATGAGTCCTAGGGAGTTTGGGTCCAACTGCCAGGCTGGCTTTGTCCTGGGCTTCCTTCTTCTCCATCTTGGTCTTGTGTGTCTTTGTGGGGTTGTCAGATACTTGGTGCATTCAGTCACATGTTTCCTCCTTTGTACAGTATTTCCTTTTGTTCTCAGGAGGAGATGGGGGCCTTTAGAGTCCCTCACTCGTGTTGGAAAGGGAAGTCTTCTCTTCCCTGGAGACTCACCTTTATGTTCGTCCTTCCCACAGCTGGGGTTAGGGCTTGCTCTGTCTCACTGGCATCTTGTTTTTGTTAACTCGTAAGCTCTTTCTGTGAGTGGGTACAGCACCCTGACCACCTCTCTATCTTCAACCCCTTACAACAGAGCCACTACATTACAACCACTCCAGCAAGCATTTGCCCAAGGACTGCCTGAGAGGCCAGAAGGAAATGCATGTGCCTTTCTCTGTCTAGTGCTTTTGTGTCATTTGCTAAGAGATTTTCAATTTTGCATGTGATTCTTGAGTACATCAAGTGTCAAGTTGAAACCATCTCAGTCAACACCACAAAGAAAATGGTCTGAGGGCAACACAGCAACCCAGCCTTGCCAAGCATTGCCTTCTGCTGCCTTCACTATCAATGGAATGAGTCTTGTTAAAGTAGATTTGGCTCCATGAAGTTGAGAGTTTTCCACCTGAAATCTCTTTCCTGGAAGTAAACCCAGACTGTGTGACAGTTCATATCAGGTTGTACGTCAGGAGATGAGGTTGTTCTAAGATTGGCCTTTTCAAGGTGGAGGCAGGGGTTGCAGTCCTGAACGCTAGCGATGTCTGGGAGTGAGCTGCAATGTTAGTGAAACCATATTCTGGAAGGTCGTCTTTCAGGTGATTGCCTGTGTCATGGTACAACTTTTGGACTGAGAATCAGGGCTCCCCATGGAGGTGTAAGACTAGTGATGATCCCTTGATTCATCCTAATGGGTACAGTTGGTCAGATACGGTTTTTCACTCACTGATGAAATGAGTCTTCGCCATATCAAACAAAAGACCAACTCTGGGAAGGCACAAAGTACAATGTTATTTGATGACTTTATGATAAAGGAGAGGAAACGAGAACTAGAAAGACAGTTCCAATAGTAGAGACGTGGCAGCAGACAGAAGTTGAATTTTCTTGAACTTAAATGGGGTGTTCACTTCATTTCTCTGATTGGGTTGTCAGTGTGTGCATTTATGGGAGAAGTGGGGGAAGGGATATTTGCATAGGCCTTCAAGAGTGCTGGGAGGTAAAAAGGGAGAACCTCTGGACCTTGGTCCTGACTGTGTATGTAACTTTCCCATCTTAGGAAGCTGAAAATGACACTGTGAACTGGCGGCAAAGAAGAATCAGCTAGCAGCTGCAGGTAAAATTTGAAAGTAGCTACAGAAGGGGCGCCCGGGTGGCTCAGTCGTTTAAGCGTCCAACTTCAGCTCAGGTCATAATTTCACAGTCCGGGAGTTCGAGCCCCGTGTCAGGCTCTGTGCTGACAGGCCAGAGCCTGGAGCCTGTTTCAGATTCTGTTACATCTCTCTCTGTCCCTCCCCCGCTCATGCATGTGCTCTCTCTCTCTCTGTCTCAAAAATAAATAGACATTAGGGAAAAAAAAGAAAATAGCTACAGAAGAAATAAACAAGTACAAGTGAGTTCAGCTAGTAATTACCAGGAGCTCATGAAACCGCTGTTTTTTTTTGGTTTTTAATCTTTTTGAAAAGTTTAAAGTCAACATATGCATAGAGTATTAACAGATAAAAAAGGTAAGTTTTAGAAAGAATAAAATAATTAAGTTTCTAAACATTTGCAGATCTCAAGTAGTGACCAGACTGTGTGGAAACTTTGTCCATGCTAACATTCCTCGGGGGTGGTGTCAATTGTCGTCATCTGTAGGAAAGCAGTGTGTCGTACAATGAATCATACCCATCAACGTGGTAGTGCCATTTCATGGCCCTCGTCTTTGCAACCCTGGGAAACATGGTGAGGATATAAGTTATAGAAGAATAGATCTTTATGATAAAAGACACTTGTCACATGATGAGTTAGAGAAAGATTGAAAATGGGAAGGAATTCTATGAACTCTGAACCCTACAGGCATGGGATAATGAGTAAGGAAAGGATGTGACAATAGCTTTGATCCTACTGTACATTGATAATCATGGGCAAAGTGTTTCATGTGTAAGAATAAATTGTATCAGGGGACAGATATGAGGTTGGTGGGAACGTGGGCAGCTTATTTAAAATCATACCCAATATTGGGCCTTATCTGACAAGAGCAATTGTAACTCACAGGCAACAAATTGAACAAACACGGGAACAGCTGCAGCAGGCAGAGCTCACCTTTAGATACCAGGTAACCTGAGTTCTGCCTGACATACTGAACCCTTAGCACCTCACGCGGGTGAGTGTAGTGGCCCTTGGAATCCCTAACCACGGGCTTTTCCTTGTTGGCTTTTTCCGCTTGCAGTTCACGAGAAGAATGCTCAGGACAACTAGGTAAGTGTTTTCTTGTTTCCTCCTCTTTCTTTGGTGCACAGTGTGGCACCACCTTCCGACTGAAGGTGGATGTGTTTTTTCTCCCCCAGATCAAGACTCAGATCTGGGACAGGGAGATGGCGGAGCAGGGCAGGGAGGTCGCTTACTTGAAATACAGGTGTGGTCATTTGACTTGCGTTTTTATGGGTGTTTCCAGGGATGACGCCTGCACTGTTAGTTGTCTAGTAGACGACGTGGTGTTGCAACTCTTATAGAAGTCCATTATTTTTCTGTATCCAAGACTGGAAGGGATGGAAGCAAAGAGGCTGCCTGAGGGATACACGAGGCAGAAACCAATCACTGCAAGAACCCTCCAAGGCAAGGTAAGGAGCACGTTGTGATGTGCTGCAGTCCAATTTCTGCTGTGCAGCCTGTTCCTGTGTGGTCTGGAAAGAATCACACGCACTAAGGACGGCAGGTGGTCTGAAGGGGTGACAGAAGGGTGTTCTCCTCTGGTGCCGCAGACAATGAGGCACTTGTCCCTGTGACTGGTGGAGCTCATGCCCCTCCTCTGACGGTGACCCTCCCACCTCCTCTAGCATCCCCCTGTCTGAAGAGCCTGGAAACTTTCTTCCCACCCGGACACAATGTGAAGACTTTAGTTTATTTGAGGAGAAGGTCATTTATTCACTAGTTTGAAAAGTCTTTCTTTTGGTTTGTTTTGGGAACTGTAGCCCTACATCCGTCCACTCAAGTTCCATAAAGCTTAGCTTAGTCCTCTGATGGTATCAGTGCAACTCTGCAGCTTCACTGCTAACTTCTGACAGTTTTCCTTTTCTCAATAGTGTCAAATTAGTCTTTCCTTATATACTAACTGCTCTCATGTGGAAGGCAGCTTGTAGATAAGCTGGGAGATTGAACAATTTGCCTGAAGAAATGCACCCTTCTTGAGGACTCATTGAGGCTATACACCAAACCAGTGTTCTCAATGTTATTCTTTTTTGTTAAGTTTATTTATTTTGAGAGACGCATAGACAGAATGCCAAGCAGGCGTCACACTGTCAGTGAGGAACCCAACGCTGATCTTGAATTCACAAGTTGTGAGATCGTGACCTGAGCCAAAATTAAGAGTCGGATGCTGAATCCAAGCATCCTCAGACTAATTCCTGATCTGTAATGAAATCGTGATTTCCCATGATGTATACTGAGAAAACTGTTTTACTGGTGAATTCTAAATTGCTATTTGCGCCTGACCTGTCCACAGTTATGTGATTAATTATGAAACAACATGAACTAGGGCACCGTGAGGTCTTTATCAAGGTGAGGGGATGGTTCTCCCCCTTAACCTTGGGGGTCACCTGAGGCATTTGGGATACCCTCTGCCTCTGGTGAGGGACCTGACTGTAGGGAAAAGTTTAAGATATTTGAGGAATGAGTTGAGGGATTGTTTTCATTATGCACAGTCCTCTGAAAGCAGAATAAACCTCTGTCCCTTCTAGGGTCTTTAGTAGATCAAGAAACTGCTGAAACCTCTGTGAGTTACAGCGGCTCTGGCTGTACCAAGAATGCAGACAAGGGCAAGGTAAATGCCGGGGCCATGCTCAGTTGTAACTCTTTTGGGAAACCCTCATCTTTATGTACAGTATGCTCTCCCGGCCTTGTCTCGTTTTGCGTGTTGTGTGATATGTCTGTTTGTTGCTTCTCAATTTTTAGTCTGTCAGCTTTCTGTGGTAAGTTTAGAAGCCAAAAGCGCTTAGAGACTGAGTACCTTAAGGTTTTTCCGTGAGTTTCAGGAAATAATGAGAGGAGGATGACTGCACACTCCAAACAGATGTCTCCCGGCCTGGGTGATCCTTTCCAGACCTCACCTCTGTGGGAACAGTGTGGCTGCTGTGTCTTCCTTTCTTGATTCTGGCTAGGAGATGAACCTGTTAGAAACGACATCATGACTCCAACTTTCTATTATGTGCCCTGTGCCATTTAGAGTGGTCACAGAGAAAGCCAATAGCATCACTCATCACCTTACCGTCTTTGTCGGTAAATGACTTGTCTGGAATCCTCCAGCTATACCTTAGGTAAAAACAATTTGAACACTGTGTCCTTCAATTGTGTTTCTATGAGCAGTTGCTGGTTGTGTCCCCAGTCACTGTTAGAGCTGATATAGTCTCATGACACATACCAGGTTTATACCAAAACACTTGCATGAAATCTGTTATGTGAAATTCTCCCTCTTTTTTTCCATTGCACATAATGACTCTGTGTCCTGTCGTATGCTTAAAGTCAGAATTCCCTATGAATTAAGATGAACACATCTGAGCTTTGTAGACATTCACCACAAGTAACTCGTTCTTCACAGAAGACTCTCCTTCCCCTGCAAGATTCCAGGCATCCTCCACTGCCCAGAGGTCTCTGAGGCCTTTGACAACACTTCAAGAGGGAAGACTCCTTTCTCAGGGAGAGGAGCAGAGGAGGCACAGTGAGGGTCCGGCTGCAGAATATTTTGCCAGGAGTGGCTGTGATTCCATGAGCAGAATATGAGCCATTTATTCCCACTCATTTTTTTGTGTTCTTAATATAGCAAAAGCAGAGCATCTGGAGTTGGCATAGAGGAGGGATGCAGGGTGAACCTGGACATCGATGGCTGCCTGTCTGGAGAATGCTACTTCATTAATCTGTAATTACTTCTGTTAACCCGTTAGGACAGGACCGTTGCCATTTTCTTCCACAGACGTGGGCAGTGATGTGTGGTGGCAGTAGGTTAACCTCTTGCATCTACTACCCCAAGCTGTAGGTGCTATCCAGTGGCAGGGACAGAGTTTTCAGGTACTGATGCTACTCTCTTGGATCCTGGTGGCAGAGAAGGTGGCAGGTGCTGACACACTCTTCTCTGGGTTACAGCTGCTTTTGGTATTGGTTCTCTTGTCTGGCATATGGATGTAGCTGTCACTTCTGTTCTGCAGGGCAGTCTGGATCCTGGGGACCTCCTCCGTTAACTGGACGATTCTGCATGCCCTACCCTGGAGACGCCCCACCCCATGGACTATTAGGCACGTCCACCTCCTGAACCTTAGTGGCCCTGAGGCCACCCGGAACCCCTCCACCTGCAACACTTGGTAAGATGATCTGAGCACTAGGAGTTGACTTGTAAAACACACTCACCTTATTTTGTTGCTGTTAGGTCCTGGGCCAAGGTGCAGAAGCGGTACCACAGACCATTGTGATGCAAGGGGAATGTGTCACCACAATCCTCAAGTTGCTCAGGATCTCATCTTCGTCTTTTCCCCCACCATGGGTTGGTACAGGTGTCTCTTATAGAGAAGGAATGGGGCCGTATGCAGAAAATCAGACATAGCGCTTCAGCAGAAATGCCCTGTACACAGTCCACGTGCTGGGATCTGTGAGGCATGAGGCACAACGTAATGTATGTCCATTTAGTTGTGCCCCCAGCCATCCATAGTTGTTCGATGAGTGATGAATACATCTGAGTCAGGGCTTTTAGGAGTCTTCATTAAGTTATAAGGGATGGTTCTTCAAGTTCTTCTTGGGGATCACTGGAGGCATGTGGGACACCCTGTGCATGTAATTTGGGATCTCACTGGGGCAAAGAGTTTAAGTTGTCGGAAGTATCAGGGGAGGGTCTTTTGTTTTTGATCTCCAAACAGTGGACTCAAATCAGAATAAACCTCCATCCCTTCCAGGATTTTTTGCAGGTCCAGAAGTAGGTGTCACAACCAAGAGTGACATCGACACTGGCTCTGCCAAAACTGCCGAGAAACACAAAGTAAATGCTGTGGCCATTTTCAGTTCTAAGTCTTTACGGACCGCCTGTACAGGACACTCTCCTGCCATTGTCTCTGGTTTGTGTGTCGTATGGTCTGTCTGCTGTTTTTTTCCCCCCCAAATGCAAAACATTTACTGCCGAGTCTACGGGCTTCCCTGTTTCCCAGCTGGCATCTGTTTGTGGTAACTTGAGCCGCTAAGCATGCCTAAAGGTGGGGGCCATAGGGCTTTTCTAATGTGTTCCTGGAATAAATCAAGGAGGATGACACCACACTCCACTTGGAAGTCTCCTACCTTGCCTCATTCTTTGTGGATCTCCTCAATGTGGAATCTTTGCTCTTGCTGTGTCTTCCTCTCCTGTTTCCTTCTATTGAGGATTTTAACGTGCTCAGAAAAATCTGTGGGTATCGTTACAATTTGAAAATGCGAACTGCCTTCACTCCAACTTATATTTTTGTATGTGTCCTTTAGAATGTAAATTTCATACCCATCAGCATTTTGGTAAACATGCTGTCCAGAGTCCCTTCAGGTGTGCCCTGGGCACAAATCTCTGAACTATAAGAGGTGGCATATCGGTCATGGAAAACATGCACTGGAACTTAAGTTGTGAAGAGAAAAAATCCAAAATTACCTGTGTGGCAAGTCCCCACGGTGTCCTTCACTTGTGTTCACATGAGCACATTCTCTCGTGTCCTGTGTCACAGGTACAGCTAAAACATGGAAACTTACACCAGACATCAAAGTGCATTTGTGTTAATTTTGTCTTTTAGAATTTCAGCTCATTTTTCCAGAGGACACAATTACCCTGCAAAGTGTACTGCACTTAAGCTGAGAAGTCCCTCCGAAGTAAAATAACTTAGCTGAACCCAACTAACAGGTATAGGTTACCTGTTTCTCTAAGAGCACACTTTCCCAGGTCCTCTGCAGGTCCTCAGGATCCCCATCTCCCCATGTGTCTCTGTGCCCATGGATAGCACTTCCAGAGAGGAGGAGACCCCATTGTCGGGACAGAAGTAGATTGGGCACAGGCAGGGGCTTAGAGGCAGAGCTTTGAGCCATGAGGGATATGATTCCATGTGTGGACACTGGTATTGTCATTCCTTCTCATTCTGTAGTTCTTCATATACACAATAAACAGCCCTTGTGGTGAGGGGGATGAAGGGGGGAGAGTGATCCTGGACACAGATGTCTTCCTAGCTGGAATATGCTACCTTTTTAATTTGGTATTCAGTCTATAAATCTTGGAGAAAAAGGGCCCTTGCTGTTTCTATGTTTCCAGACACGTGGGGACACTAGTTGATCCCAATCACATCCATTCCCGAACCCAAAGTGTGGGTAGAGATTTTGGCGCTGATGTTGCCCTCTTGGAGCCTGGTGGTGGGGAAGCTAGTAGGATATGCGCACTGCTGCTTTGGGTTTCTGCTTTTTGCTGGTGTTGGTGCTCTGTTCTGTCCTATGAACATACCTCTCATTTCTTTTCCACAGGCTATTTTGTATGCAAGAGTCCTGGTCCTTTCCCAGGATTGCCTTGCAGGCTGTGCCCCGTGGACCACCCTTCACCACCAGTCATGGGCTATAGGCCACATCCCCCTCCTCCACCTACTCTATTTGTTAAGATGACCTGAACTGGCTGAGTGTATATTCATCTTCCTCATGATTGACTTTGTGGCAATGATGTAGAGACGGTTGTGAGTCTTGGCAATCCAACTACAAACTGCCTGAGGACACTGTAGCATATCTCAAGTTTCTCAGGACATACATACAATGGGCAGTGTCATGTCCATGTAATACAGTGAGCTATACGTTTCTCTTGTCAAATGAAAGAGGATTTTTTACACAAAAGCAGACATAGCCGCAGTACTGGGGCGTATGTTGGAGACACAATGTGTTGGGTTCTCTAACTTTTAGAGCATCAAGTGTCCTGTGTGAAAGAGGGACATTCATTAAATGGTTCAGACCTTGTAATCACCAAAATGGAAACACCAGTGAAGGATCCAGGGCAAAAACGGGGGAACCTTGAATCATACAGGAATAGAAGGGAAGTTGAGCACAGTAAGCAGAGCTTGAGGAGGTGCAGAGGGGAGGGTGTTGGGGTCAGTGAGATGCAGTTGGAGGTCATTCCTGGCCACAGCCTGAGCAGGGAGTGTGAGGTCCATACGGAGCTGCTATGTGGGATCGCTCTCGGTGCACAATGCACCGTTCGTCTCCAAAATGTCAGTGTGTTGCCAAAGTGCACACAGGTAATCATCTAAAAAGATTGTTGTCTCCCTGGATTTTCCTGAAGCTTCTGGTATTTGTGGGGGGGAAAAGAGCCCTGGAGATATGGGGAGTTTAACTTGGTCTAATGAAAATGCTGTATGCCCAAGTTCATATCCCTCAGTGAGACTAAAAGTGGATAGAGTCTAGATCAGCTGAGTCATCCTACAATTCAGGGCTGGCCAGATGCCACCACTACTGGACCCCTGTCATCACCCTGACTGCAGCCTTGCATCTCCTCAAACTTCTCTCACAATATTATGACGCTTTGCCTGTGTTCCTGCTGTCTCAGCCCTAATACCAGTTCTCAGTGGGACCTACACAGAGCCTCAGCTGTGGTATCTGTGAAAACAGGGATAACATTTGTTTCCAAGAACAAGAGAAAAAGAAGACATTCAGTGCAGAAAGCATCTGCAAAATCTCTGGGAAGTGTCCCCTCACACCTCTCACAGTTTCCATTAAGATATCTCCACACAATGATCCTCCAAAACAGATGGTCACGGGAGTTCATTAAACTAAGACTGTTAACAACTCAGCTCAGGGGAACCTGAGGGAGTTTTCCGGGGTGATGGGAACTACCTATATCTAGATGGATGGGGTGCTTATGCTCAATTATTTTAGAAATATTCCCTGACTCCATGGTGCCTTGGGGTCAGACAAGTATCTGTCCTTAGGAAATGGCTGAGAGCTAATGGTGGAGAAGACTGTAGAGAGGAGTGAGGGTCAGACCCACGCCCAGGATGCCAGGTCTCCACAAACAGCACCACGTGTAGGAGGACTCTAAGGAGCAGAGATTTCTTGATCAGACCCATGAACTACATAATCCTCCTGTAGTTTCCTCACTGAGTGATGGCAGAGCCGAGGCCAGCAGCTGGAGGACACCCTTATCTTGGCTGGAATGGACCAGTGGGCCTGGGGGATTGAGTCAGGGAAAGGGCCAGGCAGAAGGTAGTGACAGGGAGTTTGAGAGACAAACGGAAGAGAAGAGAAGGGACCCTTCTCTGCTGACTTCACCTACATTTCTCTGTGACCAAAACGAGACCCTTGTCTCCCACGGAAGGGAAGAGGGCTGGCAAAACACCGAGTGACATACTCAGCTCAAGTGCCCAGGGTATCTGCCTTGCTCTTGAGTACCTAACACAGGACACACGTGCTTTCTGTCACGATTGGAACTGCAGCTCGTACGATTTAGTGAAAATCAATCCAACTATGCATCCCTCAGCATTAAAGTACTCCAACAAAATTAAGTGAACAGACTGAAAGATACAAGGCAGGATAAAGTCCAAAGGTAGAGCGACGGCAATACTTACGGGAATACAGTCTATCCGAAAAGGAGGTAGGTACCCTAGTGCAGGCATTCAGACACCTGGCCCATATCTGAAAACGTTAAAAAAAAAAAAAAAAGTCCTTACTCCAAAAGCAACATTAGCTCTAGACACAAAGGGATCATGATTTAAGGTTTAGAGAGCAACCATAGGACTTCATGGTGCTGTATCCATGAGATCAAGTCTCATCAAATTATACCCTTTAAATTGAGGCTCTTTGTTATATGTAAATTATACCTCATTAAAGAGAGTTTCAAAGCACAAAATACTAGAAGCAAATGTGGGAACGTTCCTTTCTAATCCTGAACTGCACTGGTGATATGAGTCAGCCCGTGTCTCAAAAATCCAAAATAATAAGACATTTAAAAAATTAATAATAGCAGAGTAAGCAGACCCTGAGCTCACCCAGTCCCATGTTCTCAACTGCAGAACATCCAAGTCCATGAACCAGAGAGGGATCCAACGACTGGCAGAAGAAACTCCACACCTAAATAGAGAGAAGCTGCATCAGAAAGGTTAGAAAGGTGGAGGCTGTCTGCCTGCAGAAGGGGCAGAAAAAGTGAGCCCTCACACCAGGGAGCGACACAGGGAAGACTAATCTCCACAACCTTGGGCATTAAAACCCAGGGGGGCTGAATTCCCTTGAGTTTAGATCCTGGTATTTGGAGGTCAGCTGACCCAGCACTGGGTGATCCAGGAGGATGAGTGATAGCCAGGTCCCTGCTTGTGTAGAGAGGCAACGTAAACATGGCATTCGACACAATGCTTAGGCCACAGGAGACACATGTATTCCTGCTGATTCTTGACTCAGCTGGCCTGCCTGGGTCCCACTGACACCACTGAGAGCAAGCAGAGCCCACAATAGGCACACAATCAGTGCAGACCCCTGTACTGAAAGGAAAAGTAACCCAGACACAACAGCAGGGAGTGAGCAATACCCATACGATATCCTCCTGAAGGTGCAGGGCCTATAAACGGAGACGTGCACTGCTGAGGACTCCAGGACCCCCTTTTCATAACGGCATTAATTTCAAGATCAGAAGGCACAGCTGACTTTCTTAACACAGGGAAATAGAGCCAGAGAGCCAGACAAAATGGATACACAGAGATGTTTATCTACAGTGAAAGACCTAGTCAAAGCCACAGCCAGAGATCTAAGCCAAAGAGATATAAGTAACATACCTGATACAGAATTTAAAGCAATGATCATAAGGATACTCACTGGAGTTGTGGAATGAGTAGAAGAGTGAGACCCCTGACAGAGGTAAGATATAACATAGTTAGACACTGAGGACACAATCAAGGAGAAACATGCTTGCTGGAAACAACAGAGGGATGGAAGAAGCAGCCGAAGAAACTAGTGACCTCGAAGACTGAGTGATGGAAATTAGTCACACTGAACCAAAGAGAGAGAACAGAATTCTGCAACGTGAGATGAGACTAAGGGAACTCAGTGACTACAGGAAATATAATAATATTCATATTGTAGGTGTCCAGAAGGAAGAGAACACGGGGAAGAAAATTTATTTGAGGAAACAATAGCTGAAAACTTCCCTAATTGGGGGAGGGAAACAAACATCCACATCCAGGAGACTAGAGAACTCCCATCAAAATCAGGCCAACACACAAACCTATTGTAAGCAAACTTGCAAATTAGGGTGAGAATGAAGAAAAACTTGTAAAAGCAGCAAAACAGTCCTTAACTTAGAAGGGAAGACCCATAAGGCTTGCTACATATTTCTGAACAGAAACTTGGCAAGCCAGAAGTGAGTGACATCACATATTCAAAGTGCTGAATGGAAAAATCAGCAGCCAAGAATACTCTATTCAGCAAGGCTATCTTTCAGGATGAAGCAGACACAGACTTCCCCAAACAAAAACTAAAGGAGTTTGTACCACTAAACCAGTCCTGCAAGAAATATTAAGAGGGATTCTTTGAGTGGAAAGGGGAGACAAACAGTGACAGTATAGAAGTAGAAGACACAATTCAAGTAAAAAATGAACATTTCTGGAAAAAAACATCAGTTAAAGTACTCAGAGAAATGGATTTGAAATATAATAACATCTGCCAAAAACCTAGGGAGGAGAAAGTAATGGGTTCAAAGGTAAATGACCATCAACTTAATACAAACTGCTAAATGCAGAAGAGGTTCTATAAACACCTAACAGTAGCCATATCCTAAAACCAGTCATAAATACGCTAAGAATAGAGATAAAGAAATAAAAATATATCACTAAAGAAAATAAGCAATACATGAAAGAAAGGCAGGAAAGGATCAGAGAAAATCAATAGAAACCACAACAAAACAGGCAATAAAATGACAATACATATATACATATCAATCATTTTTGAGGGAAATGGAGTGAATGCTCCAATCTAGAGATGTAGGGAGTAAGAATGGATGAAAAAACAAAACAGATTCAGATGCCTACAAGTGACCCACTTTACACCTCAAGAATGATAGGATAAACATCATACAAATGAATGTCAAAAGAAAGCTGGAGTAACAACACTTGTATCAGAAAAAAATACACTTGAGAAAAGTACATAACACGAGACAGAGGAGGACAGTCTATAACAGTAAATGGTACAATCCAAAAAGAAGATATAACAACTGTAAATATATCCCACAATTAAGTGGGATTTATTCCCAAGCCACAAAGGTGGTTCAATATTCGCAAATCAATCAATGTGATACAATACATCAACAGGAGAAAGGATAAGAACCAGATGATCGGGGCATCTGGGTGGCTCATCCTTTAACAGTCTGAAATCAGCTCGGGTCATGACTTCATGATTCCTGAGTTCATGTCCCGCGTCAGACTCTGTGCTGAAAGCTCAGATCCAAGAGCCTCCTTCGAATTCTATGTCTCCCTCCCTCTCTGCCCCTCCCCTGCTCACGCTCTGCCTCTCTCAAAATTAATACACGTTAAAAGAAAAGAAGCATACAGTCATTTCAATACATGCGGAAAGGAACATTTGCCAAAGTACAAAATCCGTTCATGCATGTAACCCCCTAAAGTAGGTTTACAGGAAACATACATTAACGTCATAAAGGTTGTCTATGAAAACCCTGCAGTTATAATCAACCTTAATGGGGAAAATCTGAGAGCTTTTCCTGTAAGGTCATGAAGAAGACAAAGATGTTTACTCTTACCACTTCTAGTACACAAATTACTGGAAGTCCTAGCCACAGCCAGCAGACAAACGAAATGAAACGATTTGCAGATTACATGACACTGTATATAGAAAACCCTAAAGAGTCCACCCAATAACTGCTAGAAAAAGACACACATCATATTAAATTCCACAGAGGAGAGAATTCATAACACTGAAAAACGTAGTGAAAGGAAAGCAAAAATAAGATACAAACAGAGATGGAGTCAAACGATAAGACACCGTTAAATAGAGGGAAGAAGCTCAGGGTTCCTGGAGGGTTACTGAATAGGGGTATGGGCTAAATGGGTGATGGGCATTAGAGACAGCACTTGGGATGAGTACTGGATATATCTTTGTAATTGACAGATCACTAAATTCTAATCCTGAAACTGTATTCCACTATAAGGTAACTAACTTGGGTTTAAATTTTAAAAATGAAAAAAATATTAAAAATAAGTAAAGAAATATACTACCAGTCAAAAGAAAAGAATATATAAATCGGGCTCTTTTAGTGGAAATGAAAGACCAAAATTGTTACAGACAAGAAAGGATCAGAGAAAACATCAAGATACAATGGTAAAACAACTAGTAGGGCACTAAATATATACCTATCAATAATTACTCTAATGTAAATCGACTAAATGCTCCAATCAAAAGACATTGGATGGGGGACAGAATGGACAAAAAAAAAAAAAAAAGAGAGAAAAATAAAACAAACAAACAAACAAAAAAACAAGGCCTATCTAGGTGCTGCCTACAAAGCCTTATTTGGACTTAAGTCACCTGCAGATTTACATTGAGAATTGAGGGAATGAAAAAACATTTATCATGCCAATAATATCAAAAGAAACCCAGTACCAATACTTATATCGGGCAAAAAAACTTTAAAATCGAGACTGTAGTTTGGTACCCTTTAGGTCAATACCTAGTAGTAAAATTGCATGCACCCAATATTTATAGCAGCTTTATCAACAGTAGCTAAATTATGGAGAAAGCCCAAGTATCCATCAAGTGATGAAGGTATAAAGAAGTTGTGGGGTCTGTGTATGTGTGTGTCTGTGTATTCATGTATACGCGTGTGTGTGTGTGTGTGTGTGTGTGTGTGTGTATTCATACATACATACATACATATGTATATACAATCAAATATGTCTCAGCTTCAAAAAGAATGAAATCCTGCCATTTGCAACGATGTGGATGGATCTAGAATGTGTTATGCTAAGTGAAATATGTCAATCAGAGAAAGACAAATATATGATTTCACTCATGTGGAATTGAAGAAACAAAACAGATGAAAACATGGGAAGGGGGCAGGAAAAGAGAAGAGTGGTAACAAACCACATGTGTCTCTTAATGATAGAGAAAAAAAAGTGAAGGTTCATGGAGGGAGATGGGTCAGCTCTGGGCTAGATGGGGGACCTGTATTAAGAAGAGCACTTGTTGTGATGAGCACTGGGTGTTGTATGTAAGGGATGAATCACTGAATTCTACTCACGAATCCGAGAATGCACTGTATGTCAACTAAGACTTAAATTTAAAAAATAAATAAAGCTGTAACAAGAGATGAAGACGAACACTATCTCATACTAAAGGGGACAACCAAACAAGAAGATCCAATGATTGTAAATTTTGATGCCCCCAACATGCAACCACCAAGTATATAAAACATTTAACAACAACCATAAAAGAACTCATTTATAATAATATAACGATATTAGAGGATTTTAACACATAACTCACATCGATGGACAGAACCTGTAAACAGAAAATCAACAAGGAAACAATGGCTTTGAATCACACACTGGACCAGATGGGTTTAACAGATATATTCAGAACACTCCATACTAAAATGACAGAGTACACATTCTTTTCAAGTGCACATGGGGCATTCTCCATAATTGATCACATTCTAGGTCACAAAGCAGGCCTCAACAGGTACCCAAAGACAGAGATCAGACCAAGCATTTTTTTCTGACCACAAAGCTAAGAAACTTGAAGTTAACCACACGTGCACGTGCGCGCACACACACACACACACACACACACACACACACACACACTAAGGGGGAAAGGCCACAAATAAAGGGAGGTTAAATAACATGCTACCAAATGAATGGGTCAAACAGGAAATCAATGAGAAAATACACTGAAACTAATGAAAATGAAAATACACTGGTAAAAATATTTGGAATGAGGCAGAAGCAGTCTATGATGGAAGTATATAGCAGTACAAGCCTACCATAAAGAGCAAGAAAAATCCCAAACAATCCTAACTTATAACTAAAGGAATGAGAAGAACAGCCGAAGGAAGGAAATAATAGAGATTAAGGCAGAAATAAGGAATATAGAAACCAAAAAGACACTAGACCAAATCAATGAAACCAGGGGCTGGTTCCTTGAAAACAGTAATCAACATGAAAACCTCCTAGGCAGAGTTTTCACAAAGAAGAAGGAAAGGACTCAAGTAAATAAAATCACAAATAACACAGGAGAAATAACAGTCAACGCCACAAAAATACAGTTAGAAGATAATATTATGAAAATCTATATGCAACAAATTGGACACTCTGAGAAAAATGGAACAATTCCTAGAAACACACAAACTACCAAAACTGAAACGGGAAGATACATAAACTCTGAAAACAGAAAGAAATCAAATCAGTAATAAAAAAATTTCCCCCCAACACAAGAGTTCAGGGCCAGATGGCTTCACTAATGAATTCTACCATCCATTTAAGGAAGAGATAATATGTATTCTTCTCGAATTATTACAAAAAATTAAAAAAAGAAGGAAAACTTACAAATTCATCTTATGAGGCCATCATTACCCTGATACCAAAACCAGTTAAAGCCTCCACTAAAAATGAAAACTGCCAGGGCTCCTGTGTGGCTCGGTGGGTTTAGTGTCCAAATCTTAATTTTGGATTAGGACATTATCTTGCAGCGCATGGGTTCGAGTCCCACGTTGGACCCTGTGCTGACAGTGTGGAGCATGGCCAGGATTCTCCCTCTCCCTGTCTCTCTGCCCCTCCCTCACTTTTATGGACTCTATGTCTCTAAGTAAATAAATGCTTTAAATATGTTAAAAACATTTTAAATAAAACTACAGACCAATATCCCGATGAATATGTATGCATAAATTCACATCAAAATACCTTCAAATTGAAGTCAATAATACATTAATAGAATCATTTACCATAATCAAGTGGGATATATTCCCGGACTGCAAGGGTGGTTCCACATTCACAGATCAATCAACATGATGCACCACAGTAATAGAAGAAAGGATAAGAACAATATGATGCTTTCAAGACATGCAGGAAAACGATTTGACAAAATGTCACATCCATTCACGATAAAAACCCCTAGCAAGTATATTGGTACTCAACCTACCTGCACATAATAAAGGTCATCTATGAAAAACCCACAGCTCATCTCATCCTCAATGGGGAAAAATTGAAAGTTTTTCTTCCAAGGTCGGGGACAAGACAGGGATGATCCCTCTCACCACTGTTATCCCACATAGTACTGTAAGTTTTAGCCACAGCAATAAGACAACAAAAAGAAATAAGAGGCATCCAAATTGGCAAGGAAGAAATAGAACTTTCACTATTTGGAAATGACATGATGCTCTCTATAGAAAACATGAAAGACTCCCCCCAAAATTGTTAGAATTGATATATGAATTCGACAAATCAAAATATACAGAAATCAATGTACATAAATCTATTGCATTTCTGTAGACAAATAATGAATTAACAGAAAGAGAAAGTAAGGGATCAATCCCATTGACAGGTGCACCAAATACCCCAAGATACCTGGAATAAACCTAACCAAAGAGGTAAAAGATCTGTACTCTAAAGGCTGTGAAACACTGATGAAAGAAATGGAAGAGGACACAAAGAAAAGGAAATACATTTCATGTTCACGGATAGGAAGAACAAAATACTGTTAAAAGGTCTACACTCCACAAAACAATCTACACATGTAATGAAATCCCTATCACACAAACAAAACATTTGTCACAGAACTAGAACAAATAGTCCCAAAATATGTATGGAGTGGCAAAGACCCCAAACAGCCAAAAGAAATTGAAGACCAAAACTAAAGCTGGAGACATCACGCTTCTAGACTTTAGGTTATATTACAAAGCTGTACTGAACAGAACAGTATGGTACTGGCAACCACCACCACCCACAACAAAAACACAGACGCAGAGACCAATAGAATGGAAACCCAGGCATGAACTCATACATATATGGTCAATTAATTCTCAACAAAGCAGGAAAGGATATCCAATGGGGGAAAAAAAGATACTCTTGGGATACATGTGTGGCTCCACAGCGTGTGACTGTGGATTCAGCTCCGATCATGATCTCAGGGCAGTGCAGAGCATGCGTGGGATTCTCTCTCTCCATTTCTCTCTGCCCCTCTTCTGCATGTTCTCTCTCTCTCTCTCTCTGTCTCTCTCTCTCTCTCAAAAATAAATACATAAACTTAAAAAAAGTCTCCTCAACATGTGGTTTTGGAAAAACTAGACAGCAACCTGCAAAACAAAACAAAAACACAAACGGACCACTTTCTTACAACATACACAAAAATAAATCCAACATGAATAAAGAACTATGTGTGAAACCTGAAACCATAAAAATCCCAGAGGATACCTAACACAGGCAGTATCTTATTTGACATTGGCTGTACAAACATCTTTGTAGATATATCTCCTGAGGTAAGGGAAACACAAGCAAAAATAATGGGACTTTATAAAAATAAAAAGCTTCTGTCACAAAGGAAATAATCAACAAAACTAAAACACCTACAGAATAATATTTGTAAATGACATCTGATAAAGGGTTACTGTCCAAAATATATAAAGTTATACAGCACTCAAAAAATGAGAAATCCAATGAAAAATGGGCAGATGACATGAATGGACATTTTCCCAAGGTGACATAAACATAGCCAAGAGACACATGAAAAGATGCTCAGCATTACTCATCTTCAGGGAAATACAATTCAAAAGTACAATGAGATAACACGTCACATCTGTGAGAATAGACTAAAATCAATGAATGATGAAACAGCAGGTGTTGGCAAGGATGTGGGGAAAGAGAAGCCCTCTTGCATTGTGGGAAGGAATGCAAATTGGTGCAGCCACTCTGGAAAACATCATGGAGATTCGTCAAAAAAAAAAAAAAATGGAAATAGAACCATGTTACGATCCAGCAATTTCACTACGAGGTATTTACAGAAAGAATACAAAAACAATTCTTCAAAGGGATACATGCACCATGAGTTTACAGCAGCATTTTCTACAAAAGCCAAATTACGGAAACTGACCAAGCATCCATCAACTGATGAATAAACTGAGATGTAGTATATGGAATGTAATATTATTCAGCCATAAAAACATGAAATCTTGTCATTTTCCACGAGGTGGATGGAGTGAGAGAATGTTATGCTGGGTGAAATAAGCCTGTCAGAGAAACACAAATACCAGATGATTTCACTAACACATGAAAATGAAACAAAACAAGGGGGGGGGGGGAGGAGACAGTGACAAACACTCTTAACTAGAAAACAAACTGAGGGGTTCCACAGTGAGGTGGGGGAATGGATGAAACAGCTGCTGGGGATTAAGAAGTGCACCTGGGATGAGCACCAGGTGATGCATGGAAGTGTTGCTCTATATTGTACGCCTGAAACTAATATTACACTGTAGGTTTCCTAAGTGCAATTTAAAGTAATAGATAACATCAGGTTAAGACACCTACCTACCAGGTTTTCTGTAGTTTTCAATCACTTCATTAGGTTGGAAAAATAACCATAAATTTTTTTAAAAAAAGCATGCATGATGTGGGGGACAGTTTGTGCCCTTACCTCGGTCACTGGTTCCAGCAGGACTCGGAAAGTGGGTCCCAGCTCATTCTTCTAGAAGGTCCTGAGACGAACATTTCGTGTATTCAAGTCCTAATGGAATGCAGCTCCCGTTCTTCTGAATTTCTGTCAGCGTTTCTTACCGGAAACAAGCCTGAATCTGGAACAAACCATTGACTGCATCTATGAGGTGAAGTCGTGGAACCCCGCAATCCACGAGTCCTTTAGTAAAATACGACTTGTTCAAATACTGTCCAGGAAGTTGAGGAAGGAAACACGGGAACAACCCAGAAAATGCAAGGGCCTATGCTGTTTAGCAACCATCATGCCCAGGGAAGCCACCCAGGGCCCCCTCCTCAGCACTCAGTACAACAAGGCAGCTTCTCTCTGGCGACTGCAGGAGATGCCAAGTTGCTGCAAAGCTCCCAAGGTCTCCCCTGGGGCGGGTGGCAGAACCCGCTGGAAACACAGCTCTGCTCTCTGTCCTGAGACAGCAGTAGAGGCCCTGTGTCCTCTGGGAGCAGCAGCAGCCCTTCCTGCTCTGAAGTGCCCTGGGTCAGAAAAGCCGATGGTGCGCCCTCTGCTGGCCATCACTGCCTAGGCAGAGGAGCCCGCCCCTCCGGGTCTGTGGTGCTTGAGCTCTCTCTGCTGGCTACCCTGGGAATTCCTGCAATGTTGAAGGCACTGGTCGCTCAGCTGAGGGACTGAAGGTGCTCTGGGCAACTCCGCCTGTTCTCCACAATGGGAAGGGTCTTAGTGACAGGGCCTGGGACACAAAGAAATCTTTTCCTTCTCCTTTTTTTTTGAGTGAAGAATGAAACAGAATTTATTAACATAATGACATCATTTGTAATGTTTTAAGCAATGTCCACAGCAAAATAGACCGCCAATTTACACATGCTGAGCAAGTAATTGTGTTTACCACCAGAGTATTTAGGTTAGATAAAGAATTGACACCTTTGAGAGAGAGATAACTGCTTCCAGCTATGGAACGAATGAGTCCCAGGGATACAAGAGACAGCCAATGGAATAGAGTCAATCCTGTAATAATATTGTTGCATGCTTTCACAGGATAGCTACACTTGTGCTGAAGTACAACATAATTTATAGACATATGGAATGACTACAATGTATGCCTAAAACTAATACAACAAATGTGTGAAGAATATTTCAATGAAAAGTTGACATCCTTTACGCTATCTTTATTATCTTTTTTTTTTTTTTTTTTTTTTTTTTTTTTGCCAATGAACTATCATTCCTGGGGCGCTTGGGTGGCTTAGTGAGTTAAGCATCCGACTTCCCCTCAGGTCATGACCTTGCAGTCCATGGGATTGAGCCCTGCGTCAGGTTCTGTCCTGACAGCTCAGAGCCTGGAGCTTGCCCCAGATTCCATGTCTCCTGCTCTCTCCCCCCTCCCTCCCTCCCTCAGGCTCTCTCCAGAAAAGAAAAACAGAAACATTATAAATTTAAAAAAATCATTCCTAATTTAGAATCTGTGAAATTCCATTTATACTAGATTCTCTAACATCACCATCTTGATGTAGAGAGCTTATATGAATAGTCACTAATAATATCTTTGATGACACATATGTGGCAGGGTCAGAATGCAACTTACAGGGAGCTACACATCTGTTATGAATTTACTGTATGTATCCTTGGCTAATATTTCCAATGAAATGTGCTTTAGGGATACAGATGTATGAAATAATGTCCATCAGTCATATAGGTCAAATTCCTATAGGACCATTCATTATGCCTTCAATTACTAATTGCCATCTCTTCAAAATTAAAAGAAAGCTGGGACAAGAAAATGTCTTTGAATTTGATGTAAGAGAAGACTATGGTGTTTTAAAAAGTTCACCTACCATCTGGCATCCTCAGTTTGGCAGTGGACAGGAGGATAAAAACCCACGATCTTGATGCACACCGCTAGCTCCAGAGGGAGAATATGGACCTTCTTGTCAAATACTTTTTATCAATATCAGCAGTTCAACTCTGCCAGGTCCAGACTGCCGGACCTGGGGGCAACACAATGCCTGATGCCTGGGTTCAGAACATGAGGAAGACCAGCTGGTAGGGAGCGGCGGGGAAATCCAACAGGGCCTGGGGCAGTGAGGGAGATGGGTCCGGGTTCCCTCCCCACAGGGCGGCTCTAGTGTTTACCTGCCAAAGAGCAGCACACTCTCCCTCAAGACATCCCTCTCCATGACAGAACATGAGGCTGTGCCCCCACAATTCCAGGAGAAATGAGGGATACCCATCTTTTCAAATGCAATAGCCTCTGCAAAGCTTGGCCCCAGGGATGTTGGAGTCTTGGAGTCACACAACACTGATGCCCATGATACCTGCCATTTCTGCCCCAGCACTCAGAGACACTTCATACATCCCCTCTCCCCTGGCCCATCTCACCCCATCCACATTCCTGGACCAGGTCTCTACTTTCTCCTTGTACTTCCTCTTTGTCTCTCTTTATCTCTAACCACATCTCTCTCTATTTCTTCCTTTCACTCTCTAGGACTTGCCCAATTCCCCTATCACAAATTCAATGTCTCTCTCCCTGCCTGTCTCTTTCTCCACCTCTCCCCAGGCTTCAGGATATCTGCTTTGTGCATGCAGCCCTGTCCAGGAGCACAGGGCACTCCTGTCTCTCCCTCTCTCATGTCTTGTTTTGTCCCAGGCCCTGATCACAATGGAGGAGAATCCCCTGTACAGCAGCTGCTCATGTTGACATTTGCTAGAGCAATGCTGGCAGCATGTGGACAGCCAGACATTTACCCTTGGTGGCTAATCCATGACCCAAAAGCTTCTGGAGGGCTGGCTGCTTCCCTAAGCTGGGAGGAAAAAGGGGCTCAGAGGTTTTGGGGTGCCTGGGGCAAAGTGGATAGGCTTGGCCGATGTAGAAGGAGCCATATGCTTACCCACAACTCTCCTGGGTGGTGTCCAAGGAACCTATCTCAGACCATGGAGCTCTGCCCTCCTGATTCCTCAATAAGGCAACAGGGGAAACTTTGTGGGACATCATGTGGGACTCACCACAAAAGCTGCGCCATTTGCCCCCTTGAGGCCACCTAGATTGGTGCTATTGGGGGAAGCTGGTAAGGTGCACAAGGGCACAAGAGCTGAGTTAATGCAGGGCCTCCTTACCGGTCTCCTGAATCCATTCCTCACCATCGGAAGAGACCCTTTCCTGGAGACAGATACCTGCCCTCCTCATCAGCACGAACCCCATCAACTAGCACGCACGCCATGTGCTCATGAGTATCTATCTACAGATATAACAACCACCACCAGATCTCCCTAAAGGATGTATCCAACTCCTCAGATGGAACTATAGGTCCCTTCCAGGCATTACAACCCCAAAGAATGATCTGTCTTCTTCCACCAATCCTGTACATACTATGTGTTGGCTGACTGCATATACAGGAACCCCAAAGTGTACGCTTGATGGGGAATGAGTGTTGATTTTCCTGGAAGCTGACGCTGACACGGAAACACAACTGTGACAAGTGTATTAGGGGACATTAGGAAGGACAAAGTGGAGTGGACAGGGTGGGCAGGGAAAGCATTCAGACCAAGGGGCAGATTAGACACCATCTCTAAATATATAATAACCATAGCTGGTTTGTAATGGTTCAGTGTCCTCTCCAAATTTCAAACGGATTGTCCTCTACGTCAAAGTGATTTTGACTTATTGCAAAGGGATCTTCTGTTCTCCTCTATGCATTTTGTCTTCTACAATACATCTGTGGCCTTGGATGAGCACATATTTGTGTGGCTGCATTTGAATGTCTACCTCAGATCTTAGATGTAGATGCCTGAATATACACATTCTCATACTTATCTTTTCCTTCTTTGTAAAGTAGGACCTGAATTTTAATAGAAAAAACACAGGGGTCTTTGTTGTATCTTTTGAAACAGGAATTGCCAATCTCCCAACCTCAGGCATTATACCCTTAGTTTCATGAAACTGAATGAACATCTGTTGATGATCTTCTGTGTGCAGATACATTCATTTCCACCCTGAGAAGGGTGAATGCCCACTCATCCCATACATTTTACAAATTCCTTATGTGCTTAACCACCTCTTCATCGCACTGACCTCAGAGACCAACATTGTTCCTGCTTCTCAGATTACAATGCTGAGGCTCTGAGATGGCCCCACTGAGAGCTGGCATTAGGGCTGAGACAGCAGGATCACAGGCAGTGCCTCTGGAAATTGTGAGGGAAGTTTCAGAGATGTACACCTTCATGCAGGGTCATGACAGTAGGTTCAGGGGTGCGGTGACAAGATTCCAGCAGGGGCGTTTCCTGGTCAACCCTGATTTCCCTGCTAAGAGTCTGATTCAGGCTGAAGGCCAAGGAAGCCACACAGCTAATCTACAACCTTTCATCACATTTAGTCTCACAGAGGCACACAAACTTAGGCAGACAAGCATCCCATAAGAACCAAGGAAAACTACAAATCTCCAGGGCATTCTTTCACAAGGATCCAGAACCTTCAGGAGAACCTCCAAGAGAAACAACAGTCTTTATTTAGATAATGAACTAGGTGCACTTTGGCCACAATGACATTTCAGAGATGATACCTGCATGAACTATCCTTGAACCCATACAGCAGCTCTGTGTGGATGCCACTCTGCGCTCACAATCCCTGCCCAGGTTGTGGGCCCTGCCACAAATGGCCTCCAACTCCATCTCACTGAGTCCAACACCCTCCTCTCTGTACCATCTCAGCTCTCCCTTCTCATGCACAGTCTCCAATTCATTTCCATGAGTTTCATGTCTCCGTCTCTTGTACTTGAGGACCCATTACTGGAGCTGCCATTATTGTAGACCAGAAGCTCCATGTAATTTAACGCATGTGACTCTCTCCCCATTAGGACAGTTGAAGCCCCTGATGGTAAGGGTTTGCCTCATCTCTCACAGAGCCAGGGACATGGACTGTGTGCTGGGCACATCTGCAGAACTGATATGCCTGCTTTTCTATTAAAAGACTCTTTCCTTCTCCACAAAGGATATATGCAGCCCAGCTCAGTAATGGAAATGACACAGCCCAACATATGTATGTCCTGAGAAACTTGAGGAATCTTAACAGTGTCCTCATCCAGCAGCACCCTTGCATTACAAAGCGTGTGAGGCCATCTCTACGTCTTCTCAAAGACTCAACAACATAGAAGCTGAACATGCTGAACATGTCAACTAATACGGCACAGTTCATCTCACAAATAGTCGAGGTGGAGGTGGTGGGTCCTGTCCCACCATCAAGGAGCTGGAGGTAGCCCATAGAGCCCATGAACAGTGATAAATTGTATCTGTGCAGGGTGGACCTGGGAAAGAAGGAGGTCCTCTTGCATCCATAGGGACCTACAGAACAGAAGTGACAGGTGTGTTGGTGTGACAGACAGAAGCAGAACACCCACAGTAGCTGAAACACAATGAAGCAGGTGTCAGCACCTGGCCCCTTGCTCATTCATGGGTTCTAGTAGAACAGAGCATCAGTGTCAGAAAACTCTACCCTTCCATGAGGTCCCACCTATAGCCTGAAAGCACCAGATGCCACAAGGAAAAACGACTGTCACCACACGTCACTGCCCATGTTTAAAAATGCAGAAAGCCAAGGAGTCCTGTTCTAGAAGATTGATGGCAGTAATGCCAGTCTAATAAAGGAAAGTATTCCAGAGAGGCAGGCATCTGTGTCCAGGATCTCTCTGGTGTCCTCTTCCACTAGATCTGCAGACTTTTTCTTTGCACATTGAGAACAGACAGAACATGAAGGAATGAAAGAAATGACCAGAACCACACAGAGATCCAGGGCCACCCCAAGGTCAAAGCTCTACCTGCGATCCCATGCCTGTCCTCACTCTGCTTCCCTCCCTTACAAACACATCTTCTGTGCAAGGCCACAAAGACCTCTGAGGAGATGGGGATTCCTGGAGTCCAGCATTGGGGCCTGGATATGAGTTTTCTGAGGGAAACACATTACCTGTGCATATTCATTGGTCTCAAGTATGTTTATCTTAATTCACAGGTAATTCAGCTTTTAAATACAACATGAGTTGCAGAGCTATTTTTTGCCATTGTAAAAGGGAGGTAGAAATTCTACCTAAAAGAATGAACACAAACATGTCTCAATTTCAGGTGAAAAACTCCCATAAGGAATCATGAGACAAAGTACCAATTACAACTGCTCCCGGGACACAAGAGAACCTACTCCTATAAACACAACTGGAGAACTCTGTGAGGTACTGGCCCTGCAAGTAATCACTGATTCTCTGCAGTTCCACGTACATTTTTTATTACACATGCCGCTTCTGAAAATTCAGAGTATTTCCACCTGGGGGACAACTGGAGAAATTCTCTATCGTACATTTGCCAACACAGAAGGACCAGTAATGAATTCTGAAATTTTTCTAAGAACACTCAGCACTGCACAAAGCACACAATATAATGTTGGAAAGAGTTTTTATCAATTCCAGTCATGAGGCTCATAGCAGACATTCTGAACACATTCATGGCCTACACTGAAATAGGAAAAAATGAAAATAATCAGGATAATCCCGTGTAAAGAAGGTGTGGAAGGAGTCAGACGCTCCAGAAGACTTGAGGGTGCAGTGAAGTGTCATCCTCCTCAAGTTATTTCCACAAACACTAAGTGAGAGCCACGTGGTCCTCAGCCTCTATGCACTTGTGGCGTCCAGAGGCACTAGCTAACATGATGATGTTACATTGGAGAAGCCTGGAGGCTTGTGAGGACATAAATCAAACGGTAAAGACACCAGAAGGCCAAAAACAACAACAACAACAACAACAACAACAAAAACCACAAAAAAACAAAAAACAAACAAGGCCAGATAAAAGTTTCCAGAAAGTATTGCAACTGAAACTGGCAACAGAATTTACCTTGTCTTTTTCTGCATCCTTGGTAGAGACACAACTGATATTTCCCATTGGAGCTGCATCACGTCTTAGGTCTCATAAAGGATGGAGGCGGATGGAGGTTGATTCTGACTTGCATAGACTGTGTGGAAGAAAAACAAACCATCCTGAACATGTTTCATTATATTCAACTCATTCACACTCTCGGGTCCCTTACCAGGGACAGAGCGTTTTCCACGTGCCTCGGGTGACCCTTGAGGACAAGAGGGAGATCTGATCCTGTCCCTTGAGGAAGGTTCACAGGGCCCTGGTTCAGGTGTTTTTGTAACTAAACAAGCAGCTGTGAGCAGCTCAGGTCTCAACTCGCTAGAAAGTATGTTAGGGGTGTGTTTCATCCCTCAGAGAGCCCAGCACATGGTCTCTGTACAAGCTACATCCCAAGGAATGCTATGTCTCTCAGCACGTATAAGGCCTCTTTCCTTCTCTATCAGAGACACGTGTTGCCCAGCTCACTATGTGGAAATGACTGCCCATTTCATGCATGTCCTGAGAAACTTGAAGAACCTTACAACGTCCTCACTCAGGCTGACCTGAAAGCCCTGTGGTGCCATCAATGCATCTCCTCCAAACACATAACAAGTAAAAGACACAACGTGTTTTATAAGTCAACTCATACTAGTCATATCATCTTTCCACATGGTGGAGGAGGAAGGTGAGGTCCCAGAGGACCCCAGTTTGGAGAAGGTGGGGGTGGTCCAAAGCCCATGGGTGGTGATAAATGTCAGCCCACGGGGTATGACATGGAGGGCACTTCTGGGAAAGGAGGAAATATCCTGGAAACCACGTGGACCTGCAGGACAGAAATTAAACTTTTGAGATGTGTTAGGGTAAAAGGTGAAAAATTCAACACCAACACCAACACTAACATACCTGAACCCCAATGAAGCCGAATGGCACCTGTCTCCTTCCTCTCCACCTGGTGTCAACAGGGCAGCATCAGTGCTTCTAAACTCCACCCTTCCCACTGGGTCCCACCTAGAATTTCTAAGAGTTGGAGGAGGCAAAGCAGTGCATTGCTGGCAGCATGGTACTAGCTGTGTCTGCAAATGTGGGGAAGGAAGTGGCTAGTCTTAAAGAATCAGAGGGATAATTCCAGACTACTAAAGAAAGTCTGTTCCACACACACAGTCTTCTATGTCCAGGACTACTCTCCACCCAGCCCTTCACCACCTCAACAGCTCCGTCTTGGCATAGTAAGAGCTGAAACGATGAGGAAGAATTTGGTTTCCGTACTATTCATTTACATCTTTAATCCATTTCAAGTTAATTCTTGGAGTGGTATAACATAAGGTGCTAAGCTTTATTCTTATGCACGTGTATATCCAATTTTCCCAGCCCCAGTTATTCAAGAGAATACCCTTCTCCACTATGTATTCTTGACTCCCTTGTCAAATACTAGTTGACTGTTCATGCAAGGGTTTAGTTTGGGCTCTCAATTTCCGTTCCATTGTCTTGTGTGTGTGCTTATGCCAGTGACATAATTGATTTCTTTGTGTTAGAATGCAGCTAGAAATCGAGAAGTGTGATGCCTCCTATTTTGTTCTTTCTTGCGTTGGCTACTTGGGGTCTTTTTGTGGTTCCAAATACATTTTAGGATATGTTTTTCTAATTGCATAAAAATTGCATTGGAGTCTTGATAAAGATTGCACTGAATCTCTAGATGGCTTTGGGTAATATGGACATTGTATCTATATTAATTCCTCTTAAAGACAGACGTGAGATGGCTTTTCACTGATTTGTGTGTTCTCCTGTTTCTTTCATCCAAATTGAATTTCTTCCATTTCAGTACATGGGTGTTATAGTTTTCTGTAGAGAGATCTTTCACTTCCTTGGCTAAATTATTCCTATACAGTTTATTGTTTTTGATGCTATTGTAAATGGATTGTTTTCTTTTCTTCTTAGATAATTTGGTTAGTGTATAGGAAAGCTACAGAATGTGACAAGGTGACTTTCTAGTTTGGAACTTTAATGTATTTCTTGATTAGATATTAACAAGTTCTTTTACACTGAACTTTATTTCATTCTTTTACCTTTTTAAAAAATCATGTTATTTGGGAATAGCTGATACAGTATGTTACATTAGTTTCAGATGAACAACATAGTGATTGGACAAGTGTATACATTCTGATACGCTAACACAGGTGTAGCTACAATCTGTCACCATGCATCACTATTCCAGTACCATTCTCAATGTTCCCTATGCTATATCCTCTATCTGTAATTTATTATTCCATAACCAGAAGCCTGCATTACCCAATCCCCTTCACATATCTAGGGCATCCTTGTCTTGTTCCTGATCTTAGAGGACAATCTTTCACAATTTCACTATAGAGTATGATGTTAGATATGGGATTCACATACATGGCCTTTCTTATGTTGAGATATGTTCCCTCTACGGGGAATTTTTAAAGAGTTTTTTAGCATAAATGGATACCAAATTTTCTCAGAACATTTTTTGTGTATCTATTGACATAGTCACAGCAGTTTTCTTTTTAATTTTTAAAATGTATGGGGCGCCTGGGTGGCTCAGTTGGTTGAGCGTCCGACTTGATTCACGTCATGATCTCACGGTCTATGGGTTTGAGCCCTGCATCAGGCTCTGTGCTGACAGCTCAGAGCCTGGAGCCTGCTTCGGATTCTGTGTCTCACACTCTCACTACCCCTCCCCTGATCATGCCCCCCCTCTCTCTCTCTGTCTCTCTCTTTCTCTCTGTCTCTCTGTCTCTGTCAAAAGTAAATAAACATTAAGAAAAATTTTAAAAATGTATTTATTTTGTTTACTTTAAATTTATTTATGTATTTCTTTAGTATATATTTTTTCAAGTTTTTATTTAAATTCTAGTTGGTTAACATACAGTGTAATGTTAGTTTCAGGAGTACAATGTAGTCATCCATCACTTACATACAACATCCAGTGTTCCTCACTACTAGCGCCCTCCTTAGCCGATCACCCATTTAACCCATCCCCCTGCCCACCTCCCTTCTAGTAATCCTCCGTTTGCTATTTATAGTTGAGTCTGGTTTTTGGACGATTTTTCTTTCATTCAATTATGTGAGGGGTCATATTTATTGATTTTCATTTCTGAAACATCCTTCCTTTACAGGGAAAAACCCTACATCACGGTCAATGATCCTTTTTATGCGATGGTTAATTTGGTTTGCCTGTATATCACTGGGAATTATTCATCTATATTCATCATGGGAATACTGGCCTATAGTTTTCTGTTCAGGTAGTATCCTTTTCTGGCTTCCTACCAGGGTAATTCCAGTCGCATGAAATGAGTTTATGGTGTTCATTCCTTTTGAATCAGTGAGAGGACTGCTGTTATTTCTTCTACAAACGTTTGGTCACATTCACCAGTGAATCTACCTGGTCCTGGGCTTTTCTTCCCTGAGAGAATTTCGATTACTGATTCAATTTACTTACTTTGGTTATCTTCTTGTATTGACGCAGTCTTCCTTTAATGGGTCTGTGCAAACCTTCTATTTCTTCCTGATACAGTCTTGGTAGGTTGTGTGTTTCTAAGAACCTATCCATTTCTTCTATGTAGGCGGTTTGCTGGCATCTAATTTAGCCATGGTCGCCTCTTTGTCTCCTTTATGTTTCTTTGGTATCAGGTGTAATGTCTGCCCTTTTATTTATAATTATTTTGAGTTGGGTCCTCTCTCTGTCTTAGCATAGTATACGTATAATCTTGAAATTTTTGTTTCACTCTTCAGAACACCCACTGTTGGCCTTCTTCATATTTTCTATTGATTTCATGGTCTCAGTTTCATTGGTTTCCACTCTCATATGCATTACTTCCTCCCTTTTGAGAACATTGGACATTGGTAGATTGTTGTTTTTTTCTAGTTCTTTTAAATTAAAGGTAGGTTGTTCATTTGAATCCCAAATCTACCCTCCACGCATGCAAAACCAGTGACTCATCAGAGAACCTTCAATAGGGCTCTTCTGCCCTATTTCTCATTCTCCAAACTCTGAGAAATGGAACCAGAAAATTTATTTGAAGACACAATAGATGAAAACTGCCTTAATGTGGGGAATGAAACAGATGCAGAAGTAGGAGGCACAAAGAACCCCCAAAATATTCAACAGAAGCAGATCCACATCAAGTCATATAGGAATTAAAATGCAAAATGTCGTGATAAAGAAAAAATTTAATAGCAGAAAAACCAAAAGATGAAAATTACCTACAAGAGAAGCCCCATAAGGTTATCACTGGATGTTTTTCAGAAGAAACTTTGAAACCTTAAGTGAGCAGCACGGTATGGTAAAGGTGCTGAATGGATAACATCTGCAGCCAGAGAGTCTATCCACAACACTATCATTCAGATGGAAGGAGAGATGAAGAGGTTCCCAAATAAATACTCAGCGAGTTCACAACCAACAAACCACCCCTGAAAGAAATGTTAAAGCGGACTCTTTAAGTGGAAAAGAAACACCTAAAGTGACACTATTAACGTGCGAAACGCAAAAGCAATAAAAAATGAGTACATCTATAAAACATCAGCCAAAGTATTCGCGATATGAAAGGTTTTGAAATATGACACTACATATCTACAACACGGGGAGGAGAGGAGTAAAGAACTGGTTCAAACTTAAACAACTATCAACTAAATATAGACTTCTATATGCACAAGTGGTTAGGTACAAACCTAATAATAACCACAAATCAAACACCACCAATACATATGCAGACTATAAAGACAAGCAATATCAACTGTGGTACTAAAGAAACCCAGCAAACCATAAAAAAGAGAAAGAGAAGAAAGGATCAGAAAGATTCAGAAACAACAATCATCAAGTAATAAAAGGACAAGTATATGTCTATCAATTACTTTGAAAGGAAACAGGATAAATGCTCCAATCAAAGGCACAGGGTGACAGATAGGGGAGCCTGGATGGCTCAATCACTTGAGATTTCGACTCTTGACTTTGGATCAGGCTATGATGCCAGGGTCATCGGATTGAGTCCTAATTGGGCTCTGCACTGAGCATGGAACTTACTTAAGATACATACTGAGTCTCATTCTCTCTCTTGCTCTCTCTCTACCCCCATTTCCCCCAACCAGCCCTCCCATACCCTAGCTCTCTCTCCTCATAATAAAAGGCACTGGGTGAGAGAATGAAGGAAATATAGGACCTATCTATTCTCTACCTACAAGAGAGTAATTACAGAAGTAAATCATCAAAAGAAAACAGCAGTAGCCATACCTATATCAAACAAATACATTTAAAAATAAAACTCTAAGAAGAGAGAAAGAAGGAAATTATAATGATAAAAGGAATAATCCAACGAAAGATACAACAATTGTAAACATATATGTGCTCAACCTGAGAGAATCCAATACACAAAACACTGAAAACCTAAAGTAAAGAATTGATACTCATACAATCATAGAAGGGTACTTTAACACCACAAAGACATCAAGGGAGATATCATTCCATCAGAAAATACACATTTGTATATTTTCTAATAACAGCATGCACATGGGTTCCAGAATTGATGAAGAAATACTCGACATGGAACATGGAATATCACCATGTCATTTCCAAAGCAAGACGGCAGCTGCACGGGAGGATTCCTGAAGCCTACAGTAAGGGTGGCACATACATATGTCTAGCCTTGGAACCAATAGAATAATCTTGACCGGCACACACCCTTGTGACTCCACTCAGCCCTTTGGAGATACACCTGCTATGCTCTGGGGTAACAACCCAGAGCCTCCAGGGAGCTAACCCTAAACCTAATGGTAACCCTAACTAGAACACTCACCCTACACCTAACCCTATATATCACACTAACTTTACAACAGATCCATGTCGGAGCATGTGCCCTCATTTCAGCCTTCCATGGAATTCAAAACACTGATGTCACTTCGACCCTGTCGACTTCCCTGGACCGAACCATAAACCTCTGACAACACCACGTGGCTGGGGTCCAGAAGCAGTAAAGGGTCACTCGGAAAGGAATGTGGAACCTCACCATGTCATTTCCCAGGCCCGACTGCAGCTGCCCGAGAGGATTCCTGAGGCTTACCCTACAGGGGGCCATAGATTTGTGTGAAATAGGAAGCCAAAGACTGGTCTTGATCAGCACCCTCCCTGTACCCTCATCTCAGACCCTAACCCGACCACAAAAGGGGACCCTCCAACGAAACTAAAGGGGGCCTAGAACCCTACCCTACACTTGAGCAACTCCATGTCATAGGCCCTCACTTCAGCCCTCGAGGGAGATCACGAGACCTGAGTCGCTTCGGCCCCGGCGACATCCCTGGACCGAAACCTAACCCTAGCTAAGGCACTCTCCCCATGGGGACCCAATTCCAACGTCTGACAACACCACATGCCTGGGGTCCAGAAGCGGTGCAGGCTCACAAGGCATGGAACCTGGAAGCTCAGCATGTCGTTTCCCAAGCCGGGCTGCAGCTGACCCAGAGGATTCCGGAGGCCTCCTCGACCAGGGGCTGATCGACGTGTGTGGCCTTGGCAGCCAAAGACTGATACTGACCTGCATGCTCCCTTGTGTGCTCAACTCAGCCCTTCGGGGAGACCACTGCCCTACTGTGGGTTCAGCGCCTGGAGTCTCCTGGGACCTAAACCTAACCTTACCCAAAACCAGGACCCTGCTCTGAAAACTAAGCGGGCCTCGATCCCTAACCCTACACTTGAGCCGCCCCATTGCATGGGCCCTCACTTCAGGCCTCGAGGAAGAATATGAGACCGGAGTCACTTCGACCCTGGTGACGTCCCTGGAAAGAAACCTAACCCTAGCTAAGGCACTCTCCCCATGGGGACCCAATACCAAAATGTGACAACACCACGTGGCTGGGGTCCACAAGCGGTACAGGCTAACTGGGCATGGAACCTGGAAGCTGTCCATTTCGTTTCCCATGCCCGGCTGCAGCTGCCTGAGAGGATTCCTGAGGCCTCCCCAACAAGGGGCCCATCGACGTGTGTGGCCTTGGCAGCCAAAGACTGATCCTGACCGGTAGTCTCCCGTGTGCCCTCAACTCAGCCCTTCGGGGAGACCACTGGACTGTTATGGGTTCAGCGCATGGAGCCTCCTGAAAACTAACCCTAACCCTAACCCTACCTCAAACCGGTTGCCTCCACCGAAAACTAAGCCGGCCTTGTAACCAAACCCTAAACTTTAGATGCCCCGTCGCATGGGCCCTCACTTCAGCCCTCAAGGGACATAACAAGAGCGTAGTCGCTTTGGGCTGGCAATGTCCCTGGCCTGAACCCTAACCCTAGCTGAGGATCTCTCCCCATGGGGACCCAATACCAACGTCTGACAACACCACGCGCCTGGGGTACACAAGCGGTGCAGACTCACTCGGCATGGAATCTGGAAGTTCACCATGTAGTTTCCCAGGCTCGGCTGAAGCTGCCCGAGATGATTCCGGAGGCCTCCCCAACCAGGGCCTGTCGATGTGTGTGGCCTTGTCACCCAAAGACTGAATCTGACCGGCACCCTCACTTGTGCCCTTAACTCAGCCCTTCGGGGAGACCACTGCCCTGCTGTGGGTTTGGCGCCTGGAACCTACTGGGACATATCCCTAACCCTAAAACTACCTCGATCTGGGAACCTCCAATGAAACCTAAGCGTTCCTCGAACCCTAACCCTACACTTGTGTCACCTGGTCGCATGGGCCCTCACTTCAGCATTCGAGGTAGGTCACGAGAATGGAGTGCTTTCGGCACTGGCGATGTCCCTGGACCGAACCCTAAACCTAGCTAAGGCACTCTCCCCATGTGGACCCAATACCAAAGTCTAAAAACACCATGGGCCTAGGGTACACAAGAGGTGCAGGCTCACTCAGCATGGAACCTGGAAGCTCACCATGTCTTTTCCAAGGCCCGGCTGCAGCTGCCCGAGAGGATTCCGGAGGCCTCCTCGACTAGGAGCCCATCGACGTGTGTGGCCGTGACAGGCAACGACTGAACCTGACCGGCAAACTAACTTGTGCCCTCAACTCAGCCCTTCGGGGAGACCACAGCCCTGCTGTGGGTTCGGCGCCTGGAGCCTCTTGGGACCTAACCCTAACCCTAACATGACCCTTAACTGGGAGCCTCCACCAAAACCTAAGGCTGCCCTGAACCCTAACCCTGCACTTGAGCCGCCTTCTCGCATGGGCTTTCACGTCAGCCCTGGAGGGAGACCACGAGACCTGAGTCGCTTCGGCGCTGGAAACGTCCCTGGACCGAACCCTAATCCTAGCTAAGGCTCTCTCCCCATGGGGATCCAATTCCAACCTCTGAACAAACCATGCGTCTCGGGTCCAGAAGCGGTTCAGGCTCACATGGCATGGAACGTGGAAGCGCAGCATGTCATTTCCCAGGCCAGGCTGCAGCTGCCCCAGAGGATTCCGGAAGCCTCCTCAACCAGGGGCCCATCGACGTGTGGGGCCTTGGCAGCTAAAGACTGATCTGAGTGGCACCATCCCTTGTGACCTCAATTATGCCCTTCGGGGAGACCAATGCCCTCCTGTGGGTTCGGAGCCTGGAGACTCCTGGGACCTAACCCTAACCCTAATCCTAGCCCGAACCGGGACCCTCCACCGAAACCTAAGCCTGCCTCGATCCTAACACTGCACTTGAGCCGCCTTGTCCCATTGTCCCTCAATTCAGCCCTGGAGGGAGATCACGAGACCTGAGTCGCATCGGCCCTGGCGACGTCCCTGAACCATATCCTAACCTTACCTAAGACTATCTCTCCTGGGGACCCAATTCTTCCATCTGACAACACCACTTACCTGGGGTACAGTAGCAGAGCAGGCTCAAACTGCATGGAACCTGGAAGCTCAACATGTCATTTCCCAGGATGGGTGGCAGCTGCCAGAAAGGATTCAGAGGCCCCCTCAAACAGAAGCCCATCAACGTGTGTGGACTTGGCAGCCAAAGACGGATCCTGAACGTCACCGTCCATTGTGCGCTCAACTCAGCCCTTCGGGGAGACCACTGCCCTGCTGTGGGATCGGCGGCTGGAGCCTCCTGGGACCTAACCCTACCCCTAACCATACCCCTAATGGAACCATCCACCGAAACCTAAGCCTGCCTCGAACCCTAACCCTGCAATTGAGCCACCTTGTCGCATGGGCCCTCACTTCAGCCCTGGAGGGAGATCACGAGACCTGAGTCGCTTCGGCCCTGGCGACGTCCCTGGACCGAACCCTAACCCTAGCTAAGGCTCTCTCCCCATGGGGACCCAATTCCAACGTCTGACAGCAGCACACGCCTGGGGTCCAGAAGCGGTACAGGCTCACACGGCATGGAACCTAGAAGCGCACCATGCCGTTTCACAGGCCGGGCTGCATCTGCCGGAGAGGATCCCGGAGGCCTCCTCGACCAGGGGCCCATCAACGTGTGTGGCCTTGGCAGCCAAAGACTGATCCTGAACGGCACCGTCCCTTGTGCCCTCAACTCAGCCCTTCGGGGAGACCATTGCCCTGCTGTCGGTTCAGTGCCTGGAGACCTCTGGAGCCTAACGCTAACCCTAATCCTAGCCCAAACCGGGACCCTCCACCAAAACCTAAGCCTGCCTGGAAACCTAACCCTGCACTTGAGCCGCCTTGTCGCATGGGCCCTCACTTCAGGCCTCATGGGAGATTATGAGACCAGATTCGCTTTGGCCCTTGCAACGTCCCAGGACCGAACCTAACCCTAGCTAAGGCTCTCTCCCCATGGGGACCCAATTACACCATCTGACAACACCACGCCCCTGGGGTGCAGAAGCGGTGCAGGCTCACTCGGCATGGAACCTGGACGCTCAGCTAGTCATTTCCCATGGCGGGCTGAAGCTGCTTGAGAGGATTCCAGAGCCCTCCTCGATGAGGGGCACATCGATGTGTGTGGCCGTCCCATCTCCCCTCATCTCAGCCCTGCGGGGAGACCATGCCCTGCTGTGGGTTTGGCGTCTGGAGCCTCTTCTGTCCTAACCCTAATCCTAACCGTACCCCTAACCGGGACCCTCCACCAAAACATAAGGCTGTCTCGAAAACTAACACTGTACTTGTGCGGCCTTGTCCCGTGGGCCCTCACTTCAGCCCTGGAGGGAGATCACGAGACCAGAGTCGCTTCAGCCCTGGCGACGTCCCTGGACCAAAACCTCACCCTAGCTCAGGCACTCTGCCCATGGGAACCCAATTCCACCGTCTGACAAGACCACGTGCCTGGGGTCCAAAAGAGGTGCGGCACACCCGGCTTGGAACCTGGAAGCCTACCGTGTCATTTTCCAGGCTGGGCTGCAGCTGCCTCAGAGGTTTCCGATGCCTCCTCGACCAGGGGCCCATTGACGTGTGTGGCCATGGAAGCCAAATACTGATCCTGACCGTCACCGTCCCTTGTGCCCTCAACTCATCCCTGCGGGAGATCACTGCCCTGCTGTGGGTTCAGTGCCTGGAGCCTCCTGGGACCTTACCCTAACCGTAACCTAACCCCTAACCGGGACCATCCACCCAAACCAAACCCTGCCGCGAAACCTACCCTGTACTTGAGCCACCTTGTTGCATGGACACTCACCTCAGCCCTCGAAGGAGAACACGTGACCATAGTCGCTTAGGGCAAGGCGACGTACACGGACAAAACCCTAACCCTAGGTAAGGGATGCTCCCCATGGGGACCCAATTCCACCGTCTGACAACACCACATGCCTGGGGTACAGAAGCGGTGCAGGTTCACTTGGCATGGAACCTGGAAGCTCAGCATGTCGTTTCACAGGCCAGGCTGCAGCTGCCCGAGAGGATTCCAGAGGCTTCCTCGACCAGGGGCCCATCGACGTGTGTGGCCTTGGCAGCAAAAGACTGATCCTGACCTTCACCATTGCTTTTGTCCTCAAATCAGCCCTTCGTAGAGACCACTCCCCTGCTGTGGGTTTGGCGTCAGGAGCTTCCAGGGACCTAACCCTAACCCTAACCAGACAACTAACCGGGACCCTCCACTGAAACCTAACCCTGCTTCAAAACCTAACCTTGCACTTGAGCCGCCTTCACACATGGGCCCTGACCTCAGCCCTCGAGGGAGATCACAAGACCGGAGTCGCTTCGGCCCTGGCGACGTCCCTGGACCGAACTCGAACCCTAGCTAAGGCTCTCTCCCCGTGGGGACACAATTCCAACGTCTGACAACACCACGCTCCTGGGGTCCAGAAGCAGTGCAGGCTGACTAGCATGGAACCTGGAAGCTCACCATGTCGTTTCCCAGGCCCGGCTGCAACTGCGCGAGAGGATTCTGGACGCCTCCTCCAGGAGGGGCCAATCGAAGTGTCTGGACTTGGCAGCCAAAAACTGATCCTGAACGGCACAGTCCCTTGTGCCCTCAACTCAGCCCTTCGGGGAGACCACTGCCCTGCTGTGGGTTCGGCGCCTGGAGCCTCCTGGTACCTAACCCTAACAATACCCCGGATATGGACCCTCCACCGAAACCTATGCCTGCCTCGAACCCTAACCCTGCATTTGAGCCGCCTTCTGGCATGGCCCTCACTTCAGTCCTCAAGGGATATCACGAGACCGGAGTCGTTTCGGCCCTGGCGACCTCCCGGGACCGAACCCTAAACCTAGCTAAGGCTCTCTCCCCATGGGGACCCAATTCCAACGTCTGACAACACCCCGCGCCTGGGGTCCTGAAACAGTGCAGGTTGACTCGGCATGGAACCTGAAAGCTCACCATGTCGTTTCCCAGGCCCGGCTGCAGCTGCCCGAGAGGATTCCGGAGGCCTCTTCGACCAGGGGCTTATCGACGTGTGTGTCCTTGGCCGCCAAAGACGGATCCTGACCTGCACCGTCCCCTGTCCCCTCAACTCAGCCCTTCGGGGAGACCACTGCCCTGCTGTGGGTTGGGCGCCTGGAGCCTGCAGGGACCTAACCCTAACCCTAACCCTACCCGATCCGGGACCCTCCACCGAAACCTAAGCCTGCCTCGATCCCTAATCCTGCAATTGAGCCGCCTCTTGGCATGGGCCGTCACTTCAGCCCTCGAGGGAGATCACGAGAACCCCAACCCTAGCTAAGGCTCTCTCCTCATGGGGACCCAATTCCAAGGTCTGACAGCATCAAGCGCCTGGGGTCCAGAAGCAGTGCAGGCTGACTCGGCATGGAACCTGGAAGCTCACCATGTCGTTTCCCAGGCCCGGCTGCAGCTCCCGAGCGGATACCGGAGGCCTCCTCGACCACGGGAAGAACGACATGTGTGGCCTTGGCAGCCAAAGAGGGATACTGACCGGCACCGTCCCTTGTGCCCTCAACTCAGCCCTTCGGGGAGACCACTGCCCTGCTGTGGGTTCGGCGCCTGGAACCTCCTGGGACCTAACCCTAACCCTATCCCTATCCCTATCTCGAAGTGGGACCCTCCACCGAAACCTAAGCCTGCCTCGATCCCTAATCCTGCATATTGAGCCGCCTTCTGGCATGGGCCCTCACTTCAGCCCTAGAGGGACATCACGAGACCGGAGTCGCTTCGGACCTGGCGACGTCCCTGGACCGAACCCTAACCCTAGCTAAGGCTCTCTCCCCTGGGGACCCAATTCAAACGTCTGACAGCATCACGCGCCTGGGGTCCAGAAGCGGTGCAGGCTGACTCGGCATGGAACCTGGAAGCTCACCATGTCGTTTCCCAGGCCCGGCTTCAGCTTGCCCAAGAGGATTCCGGAGGCCTCCTCGACCAGGGGCTGATCTATGTGTGTGGCCTTGGCAGCCAAAGAGGGATCCTGAACGGCACCGTCCCTTGTGCCCTCAACTCAGCCCTTCGGGGAGACCACTGCCCTGCTGTGGGTTCGGCGCCTGGAGCCTCCTGGTACCCAACCCTAACCCTAACCCTACCCAGATCCGGGACTCTCCAGGAAAACCTAAGCCTGCCTCGATCCCTAATCCTGCAATTGAGCCGCCTTCTGGCATGGGCCCTCACTTCAGCCCTCGAGGGCGATCACGAGACTGGAGTCGTGTCGGCCCTGGCGACGTCCCTGGACCGAACCCTAACCCTAGCTAAGGCTCTCACCCCATGGGGACCCAATTCCAAGGTCTGACAACACCACGCGCCTGGGGACCAGAAGCGGTGCAGTCTGACTCGGCAAGGAACCTGGAAGCTCACCATGTCGTTTCCCAGGCCCGGCTGCAGCTGCCCAAGAGGATTCCGGAGGCCTCCTCGACCCCAGGGGCCAATCGACGTGTGTGGCCTTGGCATCAAAAAGGGGATCCTGACCAGCACCGTCCCTTGTGCCCTCAACTTAGCCCTTCAGGGAGACCACTGCCCTGCTGTGGGATCGGCGCCTGGAGCCTCCTGGGACCTAACCCTAACCCTAACCCTACCCTGAACCGGGACCCTCCACCAAAACCTAAGCCTGCCTCGAACCCTAACCCTGCAATTGAGCTGCCTTCTGGCATGGGCTCTCACTTCAGCCCTCGAGGCCGATCACAAGACCGGAGTCGCTTTGGCCCTGGCGACGTCCCTGGACCGAACCCTAACACTAGCTAAGGCTCTCTCCCCATGGGGACCCAATTTCAATGTCTGACAACACCACGCGCCTGGGGTCCAGAAGCAGTGCAGGCTGACTCGGCATGGAACCTGGAAGCTCACCATGACGTTTTGCAGGCCCGGCTGCAGCTGCCCGAGAGGATTCCAGAGGCCTCCTCGACCAGGGGCAGATCGACGTGTGTGGCCTTGGCAGCCAAAAACGGATCGTTAGCGGCACCGTCCCTTGTGCCCTCAACTCAGCCCTTTGGGGAGACCACTGCCCTGCTGTGGGTTCGGCACCTGGAGCCTCCTGGGACCTAACCCTAACTCTAACCCTACCCCGATCCGGGACCCTCCACCGAAACCTAAGCCTGCCTCAAACCCTAACACTGCAATTGAGCCACCTTCTGGCATGGGCCCTCACTTCAGACCTCGAGGGAGATCACGAGACCGCAGTCACTTCGGCCCTGGCGACGTCCCTGGACCGAACTCTAACCCTAGCTAAGGCTCTCTCCCCATGGGGACCCAATTCCATCGTCTGACAACACCACGTGCCTGGGGTCCAGAAGCGGTGCAGGCTGACGTGGTATGGAACTTGGAAGCTCACCATGTCGTTTCTCAGGCCTGGCTGCAGCTCCCGAGAGGATTCCGGAGGCCTCCTCGACCAGGGGCCGATCGACGTGTGTGGCCTTGGCAGCCAAAGACGGATCCTGACCGGCACCGTCCCTTGTGCCCTCAACTCAGCCCTTCGCGGAGACCATGACCCTGCTGTGGGTTCGGCGCATGGAGATCCTGGGCTAATCCTAACCCTAACCCTAACCCTACCCCGAACCGGGACCCTCCACCGAACCTAAGCATGCCTCTAACCCTAACCCTGCAATTGAGCCGCCTTCTGGCATGGGCCCTCACTTCAGCCCTCGAGGGAGATCACGAGATTGGAGTCGCTTCGGCCCTGGTGACGTCCCTGGACCGAACCCTAACCCTAGCTAAGGCTCTCTCCTCATGGGGACCCAATTCCAACATCTGACAACATCACGCACCTGGGGTCCAGAAGAGGTGCAGGCTGACTCGGCAAGGAACCTGGAAGCTCACCATGTCGTTTCCCAGGCCCGGCTGCAGCTGCCCGAGAGGATTCTGGAGGCCTCCTCAACCAGGGGCCCAATCGACGTGTGTGGCCTTGGCAGCCAAAGACGGATCCTGACCGGCACCGTCCCTTGTGCCCTCAACTCAGTCCTTCGGGGAGACCATGACCTTGCTGTGGGTTCGGCGCCTGGAGCTCCTGGGAGCTTACCCTAACCCTAACCCTTCCCTGAACCGAGACCCTCCACTTAAACCTAAGCCTGCCTCGATCCCTAAACCTGCAATTGAGACGCCTTCTGGCATGGGCCCTCACTTCATCCCTCGAAGGAGATCACAAGACTGGAGTCGCAGCCTCCTGGGATCTAAACTTCACCCTAAACCTACCCTGTGTCAAAACCCTCCACCGAAATCTCAGCAATCCTCGAAACCTAACCCTCTACTTGAGCAGCCCCATTGCATGGGCCCTCATTTCAGGCCTTGAGAGATTCGGCCCTGGCAACGTCCCTGTTCCAAACCCTAATCCTAGCTAAGGCTCTCTCCCCGTGGGGACCCAATCCCTACGTCTGACAACACCACATGCCTTGGGACCTGAAGGGTTGCATGGTCACTTGGTATGGTATCTGGAAGCTCACCATACGTTTCCCATGCCTGTTGCAGCTGCCAGAGAGGATTCCTGAGTCTTCCCCGACCAGGCGCTCATAGAGTTGTGTGGCCTTGGAAGAACAGAGTCTGATCCTGCCTGGCACTCTCCCTTGTGCCCTGAACTCAGTCCTTCGGGGAGACCGCTGAAGTGTTCTGGCTTCAGCACCTGGGGCCTCCTGGGACGTAACCCCAACCCTACCCTTAACCGGACCCTCCTCCGAATCCTAAGCTGGCCTTGAACCCTATCCCTTCATTTTAACCTCACCTTCACATGAGCCCTCACTTCATCTCTCGAGGGAGATCTCGAGACTGGAGTCACTTCGATCCTGGCTACGTCCCTGGTCCAAACACTAACCGTAGCTAAGTCTCTCTCCCCTTGTGGACCCAATCCCATGGTCTGGCAACACCACGTGCCTGGGGTTCCAGAAGCGGGGCAGTGTCCCTCGGCATGGTGCCTGGAACCTCACAATGTCATTCTGCAGGCCCGGCTGCAGTTGTCTGAGAGAATTCCTGAGGCCTACCCGACCAGTGGCCCATAGATTTGCGTGGCCAGGAAGCCAAAGACTGAACCTTACCGGCCCTGTCCCCTGTGCCCTCAACTTAGCCCATTCGGGTGACCACTGCCCTGCTGTGGGTTCAGTACCTGGAGCCTCTTGGGTCCTAACCCAAACCCTACCCCTAACCGGAAACCTCAACCGAATCCTAACCCGATCTTGAAACCTAATCAAACACTTGACCCCCGCTGTCTCCTGGTCCCTTACTTCATTCCTCTAGGGAGATCACGAGACTGGAGTTGCTTTGGCCCTGGCAACGTCCTGGACCGAACCCTAACCCTAGCTCAGACTCTCTCCCAATGGGGATGTAAGCAACCAACTATAAATCGTCTATGAGAAAAATTGAAGAAACCCAAAGAAATGGAAAACATTCCATGCTCACGTATTAGAAGAACAAACATTGTTAAGATGTCAATACTACCAAAGCAATCGACACACTCAATGCAATCCCTATCAAAATAACACGAGCTTTCTCCACAGAGCTAGAACAAACAACCCTAAAATGTGTAAGGATCCAGAAAAGATACCAAAAGCCAAAGTCATGTTGAAAAAGAAAACAAAGGTGGAAACATGACTATTTTGGATGTATGGTGTATTAGAAAGCTGCATTCATCAAGACAGTATGTACAGGCACAGAAACGGAGACAGACGTCAATGGAACAGAATATGGAACCCAGAAATATACCCTCAAACATATGGTGAGTAATCTTTGTTAACACAGAAAGAATATCCAATGGAATCAGAGTCTCTTCAGCAAATGGTACTAGGAATACTGGACAGTGAGAATGATGAACCTGGACACTGTCCTTAAACGATACACACACACACACACACACACACACACACACACACACACACACACCTCAAAATGGATGAAGTATCTAAATGTAAGTCAGGAACCATCAAAATCCTAGAGGAGATAACAGGCAATGTACCTCCTTGATCCTGGCCGCAGCAACTTCTCGCTTGTCATGTCTCCAGAAGCAAGGGCAATAAAAACCACAATGAACTATTGGGTCCTGAAGATAAAAAGCTTCTGCACAGCAGGGGACAAAATCAGCCAAACTAAAAGGCAACTGAATGAAATGGGAGAAGATATTTGCAGGTGACATATCAGATAAAGGGTTAGTATCCAAAATCTATAAAAAACTGATCACACTCAACACCCAGAAACCAAATAATCCAGTGAAGAAATGGGCAAAAGACATGAAGAGACACTTTAAGAAAGATGACATCCAGATCGGTCACACATGAAAAGATGCTCAATCTCACTGGTCATCACTGAAATACAAATCAAACCCACAATGAGATATCCCCTCACACCTATCAGAATGGCTAAAATTAACATCTCCGGAAACGACAGATGTTGGCAAGGATGCAGGGAAAGGGAACCCTTTTGCAATGCTGGTGGGAATGCAAAGTGGTGTAGCCATTCTGGACAATAGTATGGAGATTCGTCACAAAAAAAAAAAAAATAGAACTACACTAGGACCCAGCAATTGCACTACTAGGTATTTATCCAAAAGATACACTAACGCTGACTCGAAGTGGCACGTGTACTCCAATAGTTATAGCAGCATTCTCAACAATAGCTAAGTTATGCAAAGAGCCCAAATGACCACTGACAGATGAATGGATAAAGAAGATATGGTATATTCATACAATGGACTATTACTCGGCGACCAAAAAGAATGAAATCTCGCTCTTTGCAACAACGTGGATGGAACCGGACTTTATTAAGCTAAGCAAAATATGTCAGAGAACGACACACATCCTATGATTTCTCTCATCTGTCGAATTTAATGAAACTGATGAACATAGTGCAAGGAAAGCAAAAATAAGATACACACAGAGAGGGAGTCAAATGATAAGAGACTGTTAAATAGAGGGAAGAATCTCAGGGTTCCTGGAGGGTTACTGAATAGGGGTATGGGCTAAATGGGTGATGGGCATTAGGGGTGGACCTTGGGATGAGTATTGGGTATATTTTGTACTTGATGGATCACTAAATTCTACGGCTGAAACTGTATTCCTCTATAAGGTAACTAACTTGGGCTTAAATTTTAAAAAGAAGAAATATTAAAAATAAGTAAAGAAATGTACCACCAGTCAAAAGAAAAGAATATTTAAATCGGGCTCTTGAGTGGAAAGCAAAGACTAAAAGTGTTACAGACAAGAAAGGATCAGAGAAAACATCAAGAAACAATGACAAAACAACTAGTAGAATGGGACTAAATATATACCTATCAATAATCACTCTGACTATAAATGGACTAAATGCTCCAATCCAAAGACATTGGATAGGGCGTCAGAATGGACAAAACAAACAAACAAACAAGCAAACAAAAAACAATGTCTATCTAGATGCTGCCTACAAAGCCTTATTTGGACTTAAGTCTCCTGCAGATTTGTTATTTTTTAATTTTTTTTTAATGTTTATTTATTTTTGAGACAGAGAGAGACAGAGCATGAACGGGGGAGGGTCAGAGAGAGGGAGACACAGAATCTGAAACAGGCTCCAGGCTCTGAGCTGTCAGCACAGAGCCCGACGCGGGGCTCGACCTCAGGGACCGCGAGATCATGACCTGAGCCGAAGTCGGCCCCTTAACCGACTGAGCCACCCAGGCGCCCCAAGTCTCCTGCAGATTTGAAGTGAGGGAATGAAGAAATATTTATCATGCCAATAATGTCAAAAGAAAGCCAGTAGCCATACTTATATCAGGCAAAATAAACTTTAAAACCGAGACTCTATTTTGGTACCCTTTGGGTAAATACCTAATAGTGACATTGCATGCACCCAATATTTATAGCAGAATTATCAACAGTAGCCCAACTATGGAGAAAGCCCAAGTATCCATCAACTGATGAAGGTGTAAAGAAGTTGTGGTGTGTGTGTGTATGTATACGTATGTATATGCATATGGACATATGTGTATGTTCATATATACATACATACGTATATACAATGAAATATAACTCAGCTTCAAGAAGAATGAAATCTTGCCATTTGCAACGATGTGGATGGAGCTCGAATGTATTATGCTACGTGAAATATGTCAATCAGAGAAAGACACATATATGATTTCACTCATGTGGAAGTTAAGAAACAAAACACATGAAAACTAAGGAAGGAGCCAGGAAAAGAGAAGCGTGGTAACAAACCACATGAGTCTCTTAATGTTAGAGAAAAAAAAAGTGAAAGTTGATGGAGGGAGATGGGTCAGCGCTGGGCTAGATGGAGGACGAGTATTAAGGAGAGCACTTGTTGTGATGAGCACTGGGTGTTGTATGTAAAGGATGAATCACCGAATTCTACTCCTAAACCCGAGAATGCACTGTATGTCAACTAAGACTTAAATTAAAATACATACATACATACATACATACATACATACATACAGCTATAACAAGAGATGAAGACAGACACGATCTCATACTAAAGGGGACAGCCAAACAAGAAGATCCAATGATTGTAAATATTGATGCACCCAACATGCGATCACCAAGTATACAAAACATTTAGCAACAACCGTAAAGGAACACATTTATAATAATATGATGATAGTAGAGGACTTTAACACATCACTCACATCAATGGACAGAACCTATAAACAGAAAGTCAACAAGGAAACAATGGCTTTGAATGACACACTGGACCAGAAGGGTTTAACAGATATATTCAGAACACTCCATACTAAAATGGCAGAGTACACATTCTTTTCAAGCATACCTGGGGCGTTCTCCAGAATTGATCACATTCTAGGTCACAAATCAGGCCTCAAGAGGTACCCAACGACAGAGATCAGACCAAGCATCTTTTCTAACCACAAAGCTAGGAAACTTGAAGTCAACCACAAAAAGAGGGCGGGGGGGGGAGGGCGGGAAGGCCACAAATAAAGGGAGGTTAAGTAACATGCTACTAAATGAATGGGTCAAACAGGAAATCAATGAGAAAATACACTGAAACAAATGAAAATGAAAATACACTGGTAAAACCCTTTGGAATGCGGCAAAAGCAGTCTATGATGGAAGTATATAGCAATACAAGCCTACCTTAAAGAGCAAGAAAACTCTCAAAGAATCCTAACTTACACCTAAAGGAATGAGAAAAAGAGCAGCAGAAGGAAGGAAATAATAGAGTTTAGGGCAGAAATAAGGAATATAGAAACCAAAAAGACACTAGACCAAATCAATGAAACCAGGGGCTGGATCATTGAAAGCAGTAATCAACTTGAAAACCTCCTAGGCAGACTCTTCACAAAGAAGACAGAAAGGACTCAAATAAATGAAATCACAAATAAGAAAGGAGAAATGACAGTCAACACCACAAAAATACAATTAGAAGATAATATTATGAACAACTATATGCAACAAATTGGACACTCTGAGAAAAATGGACAAATTCCTAGAAACACACACACTACCAAAACTGAAACAGGAAGATACCTAAAATCTGAAAACAGAAAGATACCCCATCAGTAATTAAAAAAATCTCCCCCCAACACAAGAGTTCATGGCCAGATGGCTTCATTGATGAATTCTACCATCCATTCAAGGAAGAGGTAATATGTATTCTCCTCGAATTATTACAAAAAATAAAAAAAGAAGGAAAACTTACAAATTCATCGTATGAGGCCATCATTACCCTGATACCAAAACGAGATGAAGCCTCCACTAAAACCGAAAACTGCAGCGGCGCCTGTGTGGGTCGGTCGGTTTACTGTCCAACTCTTAATTTTGGATTAGGACATTATCTTGTGGTACGTGGGTTCGAGTCCCACGTTGGGCCCTGCCATGACAGTGTGGGGCATGGCCAGGACTCTCTCTCTCCCTGTGTCTCTGCCCCTCCCTCACTTTTATGTACTCTATCTAAGGAAAGAAATAAGCATTTAAAAAGATGTTTAAAATTTTTTAAATAAAACTGCAGAGCAATAGCCTGATGACTATGTATGCCGACATTCTCATTAAAAAACCTTCAAATTAAAGTCAACAATACATTGATAGAAAAATTTACCATAATCAAGTGGGATATATTCCTGGGCTGCAAGCGTGGTTCCACATTCACATATCAATCAACATGATGCACCACAGTAATAGAAGAAAGGAGAAGAACAATAGGATGCTTTCAACAGATGCAGGAAAACTATTTGATAAAATGTCACATCCATTCATGATAAAAACCCTCAGCAAAGTACATTGAGACTCAACCTACCTGCACATAATAAAGGTCGTCTATGAAAAACCCACAGCTCATCTCATCCTCAATGGGTAAAAATTGAGAGTTTTTCTTCCAAAGTCAGGGACAAGCTAGGAATGACCCCTCTCACCACTGTTATCCCACATAGTACGGGAAACCCTAACCACAGCACTCAGACAACAAAAAGAAATAAGAGGCATCCAAATCGGCAAGGAAGAAGTAGCACTTTCCCTGTTTGGAACAAGCCTGGATCTGGAACAAACCATCGACTGCATCTATGAGGTGATGTCGTGGGACCCCGCAATCCACAAGTCCTTTAGTAAAATACGTCTTGTTCAAACACTGTCCGGGAAGGGGTGGAATGACACGCGGGAACAGCCCAGAAAATGCAAAGGCCTGTGCAGCTCAGCGACCAGCTTGACCAGGGAAGCCACCCGGCGCCCCCTCCCCAGCACTCAGTACAACAAGGCAGCTTCTCTCTGGCGACTCAGGAGATGCCAAGTTGCTGCTAAGCTCCCAAGGTCTCCCCTGGGGCGGGTGGCAGAACCTGCTGGAAATGCAGCTCTGCTCTCTGTACTGAGGCATCAGCAGAGGCCTGAGTCCTCTGAGAGCAGTCTAAGCCCTTCCTGCCCTGAGGTGCCCTGGGTCAGATAAACAGATGGTGCGCCCTCTGCTGGCTATCACCGCCTAGCAGAGGAACCCGCCCCTCGGGGGTCTGTGGTTCTTGAGCTCTCTCTGCTGGCCACCATGGGAATTCCTTCAATGTTGAAGGCCCTGGTTGCTCAGCTGAGAGACCCAAGGTGCTCTGGGCAACTAAGCCTGTTCTCCTCGTTGGGAAGGTTTTAGTGACAGGGCCTGGGACCCAAAATCTTTTCCTTCTCTTTCTTGTGAGGGAAGAATGAAACCGAATTTATTAACGTAACGACATCATTTGTAATGTTTTAAGCAATATTCACAGAAAAATAGACACCTATTTACACATGCTGAACTAGAGGTAATTTTGTTTAGCACCAAAATACTTAGGTTAGATAAAGAATGGACACCTTTGAGAGAGAGAGATACCGGCGTCCAGCTATGGATATAAGGGACACCCAATGGAATGGAGTCAATCCTGTAACAATATTGTTGCATGCTTTCACAGGATAGCTACACTTGTGGTTGAGTACAACATAATGTAGAGACATATGGAATGACTACAATGTATGCCTAAAACTAACACAACAAATGTGTGAACAATATTTCAATTAAAAATAGACATCCTTGGGGCGCCTGGGTGGTGCAGTCGGTTAAGCGTCCGACTTCAGCCAGGTCACGATCTCACTGTCCGGGAGTTCGAGCCCCGCGTCAGTCTCTGGGCTGATGGCTGAGAGCCTGGAGCCTGTTTCCGATTCTGTGTCTCCCTCTCTATCTGCCCCTCCCCCGTTCATGCTCTGTTTCTCTCTGTCCCAAAAATAAATAAACGTTGAAAAAAAATTAAAAAAAATAAAAAATAAAAATAAAAATAGACATCCTTTACACTATCTTTAATTACTTCTTCTTTGCCACTAAACTATCCTTCCTGGGCACTTGGGTGGCTTACTCGGTTAAGCGTCCGACTTTGAGTCAAGTCAGGATTTGGCAGTCCATGAGTTTGAGCCCCGCATCAGGCTCTGTCCTGAGAGCTCAGAGCCTCGAGCCTGCCTCATATTCGGTGTCTCCCACTCTATCCCCCTCCCCAGCTCGGGTTCTCTCAAAAAAAGAAACATTAAAAATGAAAAATCATTCCTCATTGAGAAGCTGCGAATTTCCATTCATACCAGATTCTCTAACATCACCTTCTTGGTGTTGAAAGCTTATCTGAAGAGTCACGACTAATATCTTTGATGATACATATGTGACAACGTCAGAATGCAACTTACAGGGAGCTACACATCTGTTGTGAATTTACAGTGTGTATGCTTGGCTAATATTTACACTGAAATGTGCTTTAGGGATACGGATGGATGAAATAATGTCCATCCGTCATATAGGTCAATTTCCTATAGGACTGTTATGCCTTCAATTACTAATTGCCATCTCTTCAGAATTAAAAGAAAGCTGGGTCAAGAAAATGTCTTTGAATTTCATGTAAGAGAAGACTAGGGTGTTTGAAAGGGTCCACCTACCTTCTGGATTCCTCAGATTGGTTGTGGAGAGGAGGATAGCAACCTATGATTTGGATGCACACCGCTAGTCCCAGAGGGAGGATGTGTACCTTACTGTCAAATATATATATATATATTTTTTTTTCTTTTTTCCAATATTACTAGTCCACCTCTGCCAGGTCCAGACTGCAGGACCTGGGGGCAACACAATGCCCGATGCCTGGGTTCAGAACTTGAGGAAGGCCAGCTGGTGGGGGAGGGTGGAAATCCAACAAAGCCTGGGGCAGTGAGGGAGATGGCCCTGGGACACCTCCCCACAGGGCAGGCTATGGAGTTTACCTGCCAAAGAGCAGCACACTCTCCCTCAAGACATCCCTCTCCATGACAGAACGTGAGGCTGAACCTCACAATTCCGGAAGAAATGAGGGCTACCCATCTTTTCAATTCCAATGGCCTCTGCAGAACTTGGACCCAGGGATGTTGGAGTCTTGGGGCCATGGGACTCTGATGCCCATGATAGAAGCCCTTTCTGCCCCAGCACTCAGAGCCACTTCCTACATCCCCTCTCCCCTGGCCCATCTAACCGTGTCCACATACCGGACCAGGTCTCTACTTTCCTTCTTGTACTTCCTCTTTGTCTCTCTTTCTCTCTAACCACATCTCTCTCTATTTCTTCCTTTCACTCTCTAGGGAGTGGTGTATTATACGGTGCTAAACTTTGTTCTTATACTTGTGAATATCCAATTTTCCCAGCACCAGTTATTCAAAAGACTACTCTTCTCCACTGTATATTATTGACTCCCTTGTCGAATACTAGGTGACTGTGATGCATGGGTTTAGTTTGGGCTCTCAATTTCTGTTCCATTGTCTTGTGTGTGTGCTTATGCCAGTGACATAATTGATTTCTTTGTGTTAGAATGACGCTTGAAATCAAGAAGGGGGATGCCTCCTGTTTTGTTCTTTCTTGCGTTGGATACTTGGGGTCTTTTTGTGGTTCCAAATAAATTTTAGGATATGATTTTCTAATTGCATAAAAATTGCATCAGAGTCTTGGTAGAGATTGCACTGAATCTCTAGATGGCTTTGGGTAATATGGACATTGTATCTGTATTAATTCCTCCGAAAGTTGGACACGGGATGGGTTTTCACTGACTTGTGTGTTCTCCCCTTTCTTTCACCCAAATTGAATTTCTTCCATTCCTGCACACAGGTTTTATAGTTTTCTGTAGAGAGATTTTCATTTCCTTGGCTAAATGTATTGCTATAATTTTTATTGTTTTTGATGCTATTGTAAAGGGGATTGTTTTCTTTACTTCTTCTTAGATAATTGTGTTAGTGTATAGGAATGATACAGAATTTGATACGGTGACTTTCTAGTTTGGAACTTCACTGTATTTCTTGATTAGATATTAACAGGTTCTTTTACATTAAACTTTTTATTTCAGTCCTGTACCTAGTTTAAAAAAAAAAAACATGTTATTTGGGAATAGCTGACACTCTACGTTACATTAGTTTCATATGAACAACCTAGTCATTGGACAAATGTATACATTCTGCTACGCTCACACAGGTGTAGCTATCATCTGTCACCATGCATCCCTACTCCAGTACCATTCTCTATGTGCCCTATGCTATATCATCTATCTGTGATTCATTCATTGCATAACCAGAAGCCTGCATCACCCAATCCCCTTCACATATCTAGGGCATCCTTGCCTTGTGCCTGATCTTAGCGGAAAATGTTTCAAAATTTCACTACTGAGTATGACATTAGCTGTGGGCTTCACGTACATGGCCTTTGTTATGTTGACATTTGACCTTTGTACACAGAATTTAAAAGAGATTTTTGCCACAAATAGATACCAAATTTTCTCAGAACGCTTTTTCTGTGTCTATTGACATCATCACATGAGTATTCCTTTTCCTTTTTACTATGTATTTATTTAGTTTAGTTTAACTGTTTAATGTATTTCTATAGAATTCATTTTATCAAGTTATTTAAATTCCAGTTGGTTAACATAGAGTGTAAGGTTAGCTTCAGGTAAAGAATGTAGTCACCCATCACTTACATACAACACCCAGTGATCCTCACTACTAGTGCCCTCCATAGCCCATCACCAATTTAACCCATCCCCCTATGCCGCGTACCTGGCGACTTCCATGGAACAAAATCTAACCAGGGGCCGATAGACGTGTGTGGCCGTGGCAGCCAAAGAGGGATCCTGACCGGCACCGTCCCTTGTGCCCTCAACTCAGCCCTTCGGGGAGACCACTGCCCTGCTGTGGGTTCGGCGCCTGGAACCTCCTGGGACCTAACCCTAACCCTAACCCTACCCCGAACCGGGACCCTCCCCCGAAACCTAAGCCTGCCTCGATCCCTAATCCTGCATTTGAGCCGCCTTCTGGCATGGGCCCTCACTTCAGCCCTCGAGGGAGATCACGAGACCGGAGTCGCTTCGGCCCTGGCGACGTCCCTGGCCCGAACCCTAACCCTAGCTAAGGCTCTCCCCTCATGGGGACCCAATTCCAACGTCTGACAGCATCACGCGCCTGGGGTCCAGAAGCGGTGCAGGCTGACTCGGCAAGGCACCTGGAAGCTCACCATGTCGTTTCCCAGGCCCGGCTGCAGCTCCCGAGAGGATTGCGGAGGCCTCCTCGACCGCGGGAGGAACAACATGTGTGGCCGTGGCAGCCAAAGAGGGATCCTGACCGGCACCGTCCCTTGTGCCCTCAACTCAGCCCTTCGGGAGACCACTGCCCTGCTGTGGGTTCGGCGCCTGGAACCTCCTGGGACCTAACCCTAACCCTAACCCTACCCCGAACCGGGACCCTCCCCCGAAACCTAAGCCTGCCTCGATCCCTAATCCTGCATTTGAGCCGCCTTCTGGCATGGGCCCTCACTTCAGCCCTCGAGGGAGATCACGAGACCGGAGTCGCTTCGGCCCTGGCGACGTCCCTGGCCCGAACCCTAACCCTAGCTAAGGCTCTCCCCTCATGGGGACCCAATTCCAACGTCTGACAGCATCACGCGCCTGGGGTCCAGAAGCGGTGCAGGCTGACTCGGCAAGGCACCTGGAAGCTCACCATGTCGTTTCCCAGGCCCGGCTGCAGCTCCCGAGAGGATTGCGGAGGCCTCCTCGACCGCGGGAGGAACAACATGTGTGGCCGTGGCAGCCAAAGAGGGATCCTGACCGGCACCGTCCCTTGTGCCCTCAACTCAGCCCTTCGGGGAGACCACTGCCCTGCTGTGGGTTCGGCGCCTGGAACCTCCTGGGACCTAACCCTAACCCTAACCCTACCCCGAACCGGGACCCTCCCCCGAAACCTAAGCCTGCCTCGATCCCTAATCCTGCATTTGAGCCGCCTTCTGGCATGGGCCCTCACTTCAGCCCTCGAGGGAGATCACGAGACCGGAGTCGCTTCGGCCCTGGCGACGTCCCTGGCCCGAACCCTAACCCTAGCTAAGGCTCTCCCCTCATGGGGACCCAATTCCAACGTCTGACAGCATCACGCGCCTGGGGTCCAGAAGCGGTGCAGGCTGACTCGGCAAGGCACCTGGAAGCTCACCATGTCGTTTCCCAGGCCCGGCTGCAGCTCCCGAGAGGATTGCGGAGGCCTCCTCGACCGCGGGAGGAACAACATGTGTGGCCGTGGCAGCCAAAGAGGGATCCTGACCGGCACCGTCCCTTGTGCCCTCAACTCAGCCCTTCGGGGAGACCACTGCCCTGCTGTGGGTTCGGCGCCTGGAACCTCCTGGGACCTAACCCTAACCCTAACCCTACCCCGAACCGGGACCCTCCCCCGAAACCTAAGCCTGCCTCGATCCCTAATCCTGCATTTGAGCCGCCTTCTGGCATGGGCCCTCACTTCAGCCCTCGAGGGAGATCACGAGACCGGAGTCGCTTCGGCCCTGGCGACGTCCCTGGCCCGAACCCTAACCCTAGCTAAGGCTCTCCCCTCATGGGGACCCAATTCCAACGTCTGACAGCATCACGCGCCTGGGGTCCAGAAGCGGTGCAGGCTGACTCGGCAAGGCACCTGGAAGCTCACCATGTCGTTTCCCAGGCCCGGCTGCAGCTCCCGAGAGGATTGCGGAGGCCTCCTCGACCGCGGGAGGAACAACATGTGTGGCCGTGGCAGCCAAAGAGGGATCCTGACCGGCACCGTCCCTTGTGCCCTCAACTCAGCCCTTCGGGGAGACCACTGCCCTGCTGTGGGTTCGGCGCCTGGAACCTCCTGGGACCTAACCCTAACCCTAACCCTACCCCGAACCGGGACCCTCCCCCGAAACCTAAGCCTGCCTCGATCCCTAATCCTGCATTTGAGCCGCCTTCTGGCATGGGCCCTCACTTCAGCCCTCGAGGGAGATCACGAGACCGGAGTCGCTTCGGCCCTGGCGACGTCCCTGGCCCGAACCCTAACCCTAGCTAAGGCTCTCCCCTCATGGGGACCCAATTCCAACGTCTGACAGCATCACGCGCCTGGGGTCCAGAAGCGGTGCAGGCTGACTCGGCAAGGCACCTGGAAGCTCACCATGTCGTTTCCCAGGCCCGGCTGCAGCTCCCGAGAGGATTGCGGAGGCCTCCTCGACCGCGGGAGGAACAACATGTGTGGCCGTGGCAGCCAAAGAGGGATCCTGACCGGCACCGTCCCTTGTGCCCTCAACTCAGCCCTTCGGGGAGACCACTGCCCTGCTGTGGGTTCGGCGCCTGGAACCTCCTGGGACCTAACCCTAACCCTAACCCTACCCCGAACCGGGACCCTCCCCCGAAACCTAAGCCTGCCTCGATCCCTAATCCTGCATTTGAGCCGCCTTCTGGCATGGGCCCTCACTTCAGCCCTCGAGGGAGATCACGAGACCGGAGTCGCTTCGGCCCTGGCGACGTCCCTGGCCCGAACCCTAACCCTAGCTAAGGCTCTCCCCTCATGGGGACCCAATTCCAACGTCTGACAGCATCACGCGCCTGGGGTCCAGAAGCGGTGCAGGCTGACTCGGCAAGGCACCTGGAAGCTCACCATGTCGTTTCCCAGGCCCGGCTGCAGCTCCCGAGAGGATTGCGGAGGCCTCCTCGACCGCGGGAGGAACAACATGTGTGGCCGTGGCAGCCAAAGAGGGATCCTGACCGGCACCGTCCCTTGTGCCCTCAACTCAGCCCTTCGGGGAGACCACTGCCCTGCTGTGGGTTCGGCGCCTGGAACCTCCTGGGACCTAACCCTAACCCTAACCCTACCCCGAACCGGGACCCTCCCCCGAAACCTAAGCCTGCCTCGATCCCTAATCCTGCATTTGAGCCGCCTTCTGGCATGGGCCCTCACTTCAGCCCTCGAGGGAGATCACGAGACCGGAGTCGCTTCGGCCCTGGCGACGTCCCTGGCCCGAACCCTAACCCTAGCTAAGGCTCTCCCCTCATGGGGACCCAATTCCAACGTCTGACAGCATCACGCGCCTGGGGTCCAGAAGCGGTGCAGGCTGACTCGGCAAGGCACCTGGAAGCTCACCATGTCGTTTCCCAGGCCCGGCTGCAGCTCCCGAGAGGATTGCGGAGGCCTCCTCGACCGCGGGAGGAACAACATGTGTGGCCGTGGCAGCCAAAGAGGGATCCTGACCGGCACCGTCCCTTGTGCCCTCAACTCAGCCCTTCGGGGAGACCACTGCCCTGCTGTGGGTTCGGCGCCTGGAACCTCCTGGGACCTAACCCTAACCCTAACCCTACCCCGAACCGGGACCCTCCCCCGAAACCTAAGCCTGCCTCGATCCCTAATCCTGCATTTGAGCCGCCTTCTGGCATGGGCCCTCACTTCAGCCCTCGAGGGAGATCACGAGACCGGAGTCGCTTCGGCCCTGGCGACGTCCCTGGCCCGAACCCTAACCCTAGCTAAGGCTCTCCCCTCATGGGGACCCAATTCCAACGTCTGACAGCATCACGCGCCTGGGGTCCAGAAGCGGTGCAGGCTGACTCGGCAAGGCACCTGGAAGCTCACCATGTCGTTTCCCAGGCCCGGCTGCAGCTCCCGAGAGGATTGCGGAGGCCTCCTCGACCGCGGGAGGAACAACATGTGTGGCCGTGGCAGCCAAAGAGGGATCCTGACCGGCACCGTCCCTTGTGCCCTCAACTCAGCCCTTCGGGGAGACCACTGCCCTGCTGTGGGTTCGGCGCCTGGAACCTCCTGGGACCTAACCCTAACCCTAACCCTACCCCGAACCGGGACCCTCCCCCGAAACCTAAGCCTGCCTCGATCCCTAATCCTGCATTTGAGCCGCCTTCTGGCATGGGCCCTCACTTCAGCCCTCGAGGGAGATCACGAGACCGGAGTCGCTTCGGCCCTGGCGACGTCCCTGGCCCGAACCCTAACCCTAGCTAAGGCTCTCCCCTCATGGGGACCCAATTCCAACGTCTGACAGCATCACGCGCCTGGGGTCCAGAAGCGGTGCAGGCTGACTCGGCAAGGCACCTGGAAGCTCACCATGTCGTTTCCCAGGCCCGGCTGCAGCTCCCGAGAGGATTGCGGAGGCCTCCTCGACCGCGGGAGGAACAACATGTGTGGCCGTGGCAGCCAAAGAGGGATCCTGACCGGCACCGTCCCTTGTGCCCTCAACTCAGCCCTTCGGGGAGACCACTGCCCTGCTGTGGGTTCGGCGCCTGGAACCTCCTGGGACCTAACCCTAACCCTAACCCTACCCCGAACCGGGACCCTCCCCCGAAACCTAAGCCTGCCTCGATCCCTAATCCTGCATTTGAGCCGCCTTCTGGCATGGGCCCTCACTTCAGCCCTCGAGGGAGATCACGAGACCGGAGTCGCTTCGGCCCTGGCGACGTCCCTGGCCCGAACCCTAACCCTAGCTAAGGCTCTCCCCTCATGGGGACCCAATTCCAACGTCTGACAGCATCACGCGCCTGGGGTCCAGAAGCGGTGCAGGCTGACTCGGCAAGGCACCTGGAAGCTCACCATGTCGTTTCCCAGGCCCGGCTGCAGCTCCCGAGAGGATTGCGGAGGCCTCCTCGACCGCGGGAGGAACAACATGTGTGGCCGTGGCAGCCAAAGAGGGATCCTGACCGGCACCGTCCCTTGTGCCCTCAACTCAGCCCTTCGGGGAGACCACTGCCCTGCTGTGGGTTCGGCGCCTGGAACCTCCTGGGACCTAACCCTAACCCTAACCCTACCCCGAACCGGGACCCTCCCCCGAAACCTAAGCCTGCCTCGATCCCTAATCCTGCATTTGAGCCGCCTTCTGGCATGGGCCCTCACTTCAGCCCTCGAGGGAGATCACGAGACCGGAGTCGCTTCGGCCCTGGCGACGTCCCTGGCCCGAACCCTAACCCTAGCTAAGGCTCTCCCCTCATGGGGACCCAATTCCAACGTCTGACAGCATCACGCGCCTGGGGTCCAGAAGCGGTGCAGGCTGACTCGGCAAGGCACCTGGAAGCTCACCATGTCGTTTCCCAGGCCCGGCTGCAGCTCCCGAGAGGATTGCGGAGGCCTCCTCGACCGCGGGAGGAACAACATGTGTGGCCGTGGCAGCCAAAGAGGGATCCTGACCGGCACCGTCCCTTGTGCCCTCAACTCAGCCCTTCGGGGAGACCACTGCCCTGCTGTGGGTTCGGCGCCTGGAACCTCCTGGGACCTAACCCTAACCCTAACCCTACCCCGAACCGGGACCCTCCCCCGAAACCTAAGCCTGCCTCGATCCCTAATCCTGCATTTGAGCCGCCTTCTGGCATGGGCCCTCACTTCAGCCCTCGAGGGAGATCACGAGACCGGAGTCGCTTCGGCCCTGGCGACGTCCCTGGCCCGAACCCTAACCCTAGCTAAGGCTCTCCCCTCATGGGGACCCAATTCCAACGTCTGACAGCATCACGCGCCTGGGGTCCAGAAGCGGTGCAGGCTGACTCGGCAAGGCACCTGGAAGCTCACCATGTCGTTTCCCAGGCCCGGCTGCAGCTCCCGAGAGGATTGCGGAGGCCTCCTCGACCGCGGGAGGAACAACATGTGTGGCCGTGGCAGCCAAAGAGGGATCCTGACCGGCACCGTCCCTTGTGCCCTCAACTCAGCCCTTCGGGGAGACCACTGCCCTGCTGTGGGTTCGGCGCCTGGAACCTCCTGGGACCTAACCCTAACCCTAACCCTACCCCGAACCGGGACCCTCCCCCGAAACCTAAGCCTGCCTCGATCCCTAATCCTGCATTTGAGCCGCCTTCTGGCATGGGCCCTCACTTCAGCCCTCGAGGGAGATCACGAGACCGGAGTCGCTTCGGCCCTGGCGACGTCCCTGGCCCGAACCCTAACCCTAGCTAAGGCTCTCCCCTCATGGGGACCCAATTCCAACGTCTGACAGCATCACGCGCCTGGGGTCCAGAAGCGGTGCAGGCTGACTCGGCAAGGCACCTGGAAGCTCACCATGTCGTTTCCCAGGCCCGGCTGCAGCTCCCGAGAGGATTGCGGAGGCCTCCTCGACCGCGGGAGGAACAACATGTGTGGCCGTGGCAGCCAAAGAGGGATCCTGACCGGCACCGTCCCTTGTGCCCTCAACTCAGCCCTTCGGGGAGACCACTGCCCTGCTGTGGGTTCGGCGCCTGGAACCTCCTGGGACCTAACCCTAACCCTAACCCTACCCCGAACCGGGACCCTCCCCCGAAACCTAAGCCTGCCTCGATCCCTAATCCTGCATTTGAGCCGCCTTCTGGCATGGGCCCTCACTTCAGCCCTCGAGGGAGATCACGAGACCGGAGTCGCTTCGGCCCTGGCGACGTCCCTGGCCCGAACCCTAACCCTAGCTAAGGCTCTCCCCTCATGGGGACCCAATTCCAACGTCTGACAGCATCACGCGCCTGGGGTCCAGAAGCGGTGCAGGCTGACTCGGCAAGGCACCTGGAAGCTCACCATGTCGTTTCCCAGGCCCGGCTGCAGCTCCCGAGAGGATTGCGGAGGCCTCCTCGACCGCGGGAGGAACAACATGTGTGGCCGTGGCAGCCAAAGAGGGATCCTGACCGGCACCGTCCCTTGTGCCCTCAACTCAGCCCTTCGGGGAGACCACTGCCCTGCTGTGGGTTCGGCGCCTGGAACCTCCTGGGACCTAACCCTAACCCTAACCCTACCCCGAACCGGGACCCTCCCCCGAAACCTAAGCCTGCCTCGATCCCTAATCCTGCATTTGAGCCGCCTTCTGGCATGGGCCCTCACTTCAGCCCTCGAGGGAGATCACGAGACCGGAGTCGCTTCGGCCCTGGCGACGTCCCTGGCCCGAACCCTAACCCTAGCTAAGGCTCTCCCCTCATGGGGACCCAATTCCAACGTCTGACAGCATCACGCGCCTGGGGTCCAGAAGCGGTGCAGGCTGACTCGGCAAGGCACCTGGAAGCTCACCATGTCGTTTCCCAGGCCCGGCTGCAGCTCCCGAGAGGATTGCGGAGGCCTCCTCGACCGCGGGAGGAACAACATGTGTGGCCGTGGCAGCCAAAGAGGGATCCTGACCGGCACCGTCCCTTGTGCCCTCAACTCAGCCCTTCGGGGAGACCACTGCCCTGCTGTGGGTTCGGCGCCTGGAACCTCCTGGGACCTAACCCTAACCCTAACCCTACCCCGAACCGGGACCCTCCCCCGAAACCTAAGCCTGCCTCGATCCCTAATCCTGCATTTGAGCCGCCTTCTGGCATGGGCCCTCACTTCAGCCCTCGAGGGAGATCACGAGACCGGAGTCGCTTCGGCCCTGGCGACGTCCCTGGCCCGAACCCTAACCCTAGCTAAGGCTCTCCCCTCATGGGGACCCAATTCCAACGTCTGACAGCATCACGCGCCTGGGGTCCAGAAGCGGTGCAGGCTGACTCGGCAAGGCACCTGGAAGCTCACCATGTCGTTTCCCAGGCCCGGCTGCAGCTCCCGAGAGGATTGCGGAGGCCTCCTCGACCGCGGGAGGAACAACATGTGTGGCCGTGGCAGCCAAAGAGGGATCCTGACCGGCACCGTCCCTTGTGCCCTCAACTCAGCCCTTCGGGGAGACCACTGCCCTGCTGTGGGTTCGGCGCCTGGAACCTCCTGGGACCTAACCCTAACCCTAACCCTACCCCGAACCGGGACCCTCCCCCGAAACCTAAGCCTGCCTCGATCCCTAATCCTGCATTTGAGCCGCCTTCTGGCATGGGCCCTCACTTCAGCCCTCGAGGGAGATCACGAGACCGGAGTCGCTTCGGCCCTGGCGACGTCCCTGGCCCGAACCCTAACCCTAGCTAAGGCTCTCCCCTCATGGGGACCCAATTCCAACGTCTGACAGCATCACGCGCCTGGGGTCCAGAAGCGGTGCAGGCTGACTCGGCAAGGCACCTGGAAGCTCACCATGTCGTTTCCCAGGCCCGGCTGCAGCTCCCGAGAGGATTGCGGAGGCCTCCTCGACCGCGGGAGGAACAACATGTGTGGCCGTGGCAGCCAAAGAGGGATCCTGACCGGCACCGTCCCTTGTGCCCTCAACTCAGCCCTTCGGGGAGACCACTGCCCTGCTGTGGGTTCGGCGCCTGGAACCTCCTGGGACCTAACCCTAACCCTAACCCTACCCCGAACCGGGACCCTCCCCCGAAACCTAAGCCTGCCTCGATCCCTAATCCTGCATTTGAGCCGCCTTCTGGCATGGGCCCTCACTTCAGCCCTCGAGGGAGATCACGAGACCGGAGTCGCTTCGGCCCTGGCGACGTCCCTGGCCCGAACCCTAACCCTAGCTAAGGCTCTCCCCTCATGGGGACCCAATTCCAACGTCTGACAGCATCACGCGCCTGGGGTCCAGAAGCGGTGCAGGCTGACTCGGCAAGGCACCTGGAAGCTCACCATGTCGTTTCCCAGGCCCGGCTGCAGCTCCCGAGAGGATTGCGGAGGCCTCCTCGACCGCGGGAGGAACAACATGTGTGGCCGTGGCAGCCAAAGAGGGATCCTGACCGGCACCGTCCCTTGTGCCCTCAACTCAGCCCTTCGGGGAGACCACTGCCCTGCTGTGGGTTCGGCGCCTGGAACCTCCTGGGACCTAACCCTAACCCTAACCCTACCCCGAACCGGGACCCTCCCCCGAAACCTAAGCCTGCCTCGATCCCTAATCCTGCATTTGAGCCGCCTTCTGGCATGGGCCCTCACTTCAGCCCTCGAGGGAGATCACGAGACCGGAGTCGCTTCGGCCCTGGCGACGTCCCTGGCCCGAACCCTAACCCTAGCTAAGGCTCTCCCCTCATGGGGACCCAATTCCAACGTCTGACAGCATCACGCGCCTGGGGTCCAGAAGCGGTGCAGGCTGACTCGGCAAGGCACCTGGAAGCTCACCATGTCGTTTCCCAGGCCCGGCTGCAGCTCCCGAGAGGATTGCGGAGGCCTCCTCGACCGCGGGAGGAACAACATGTGTGGCCGTGGCAGCCAAAGAGGGATCCTGACCGGCACCGTCCCTTGTGCCCTCAACTCAGCCCTTCGGGGAGACCACTGCCCTGCTGTGGGTTCGGCGCCTGGAACCTCCTGGGACCTAACCCTAACCCTAACCCTACCCCGAACCGGGACCCTCCCCCGAAACCTAAGCCTGCCTCGATCCCTAATCCTGCATTTGAGCCGCCTTCTGGCATGGGCCCTCACTTCAGCCCTCGAGGGAGATCACGAGACCGGAGTCGCTTCGGCCCTGGCGACGTCCCTGGCCCGAACCCTAACCCTAGCTAAGGCTCTCCCCTCATGGGGACCCAATTCCAACGTCTGACAGCATCACGCGCCTGGGGTCCAGAAGCGGTGCAGGCTGACTCGGCAAGGCACCTGGAAGCTCACCATGTCGTTTCCCAGGCCCGGCTGCAGCTCCCGAGAGGATTGCGGAGGCCTCCTCGACCGCGGGAGGAACAACATGTGTGGCCGTGGCAGCCAAAGAGGGATCCTGACCGGCACCGTCCCTTGTGCCCTCAACTCAGCCCTTCGGGGAGACCACTGCCCTGCTGTGGGTTCGGCGCCTGGAACCTCCTGGGACCTAACCCTAACCCTAACCCTACCCCGAACCGGGACCCTCCCCCGAAACCTAAGCCTGCCTCGATCCCTAATCCTGCATTTGAGCCGCCTTCTGGCATGGGCCCTCACTTCAGCCCTCGAGGGAGATCACGAGACCGGAGTCGCTTCGGCCCTGGCGACGTCCCTGGCCCGAACCCTAACCCTAGCTAAGGCTCTCCCCTCATGGGGACCCAATTCCAACGTCTGACAGCATCACGCGCCTGGGGTCCAGAAGCGGTGCAGGCTGACTCGGCAAGGCACCTGGAAGCTCACCATGTCGTTTCCCAGGCCCGGCTGCAGCTCCCGAGAGGATTGCGGAGGCCTCCTCGACCGCGGGAGGAACAACATGTGTGGCCGTGGCAGCCAAAGAGGGATCCTGACCGGCACCGTCCCTTGTGCCCTCAACTCAGCCCTTCGGGGAGACCACTGCCCTGCTGTGGGTTCGGCGCCTGGAACCTCCTGGGACCTAACCCTAACCCTAACCCTACCCCGAACCGGGACCCTCCCCCGAAACCTAAGCCTGCCTCGATCCCTAATCCTGCATTTGAGCCGCCTTCTGGCATGGGCCCTCACTTCAGCCCTCGAGGGAGATCACGAGACCGGAGTCGCTTCGGCCCTGGCGACGTCCCTGGCCCGAACCCTAACCCTAGCTAAGGCTCTCCCCTCATGGGGACCCAATTCCAACGTCTGACAGCATCACGCGCCTGGGGTCCAGAAGCGGTGCAGGCTGACTCGGCAAGGCACCTGGAAGCTCACCATGTCGTTTCCCAGGCCCGGCTGCAGCTCCCGAGAGGATTGCGGAGGCCTCCTCGACCGCGGGAGGAACAACATGTGTGGCCGTGGCAGCCAAAGAGGGATCCTGACCGGCACCGTCCCTTGTGCCCTCAACTCAGCCCTTCGGGGAGACCACTGCCCTGCTGTGGGTTCGGCGCCTGGAACCTCCTGGGACCTAACCCTAACCCTAACCCTACCCCGAACCGGGACCCTCCCCCGAAACCTAAGCCTGCCTCGATCCCTAATCCTGCATTTGAGCCGCCTTCTGGCATGGGCCCTCACTTCAGCCCTCGAGGGAGATCACGAGACCGGAGTCGCTTCGGCCCTGGCGACGTCCCTGGCCCGAACCCTAACCCTAGCTAAGGCTCTCCCCTCATGGGGACCCAATTCCAACGTCTGACAGCATCACGCGCCTGGGGTCCAGAAGCGGTGCAGGCTGACTCGGCAAGGCACCTGGAAGCTCACCATGTCGTTTCCCAGGCCCGGCTGCAGCTCCCGAGAGGATTGCGGAGGCCTCCTCGACCGCGGGAGGAACAACATGTGTGGCCGTGGCAGCCAAAGAGGGATCCTGACCGGCACCGTCCCTTGTGCCCTCAACTCAGCCCTTCGGGGAGACCACTGCCCTGCTGTGGGTTCGGCGCCTGGAACCTCCTGGGACCTAACCCTAACCCTAACCCTACCCCGAACCGGGACCCTCCCCCGAAACCTAAGCCTGCCTCGATCCCTAATCCTGCATTTGAGCCGCCTTCTGGCATGGGCCCTCACTTCAGCCCTCGAGGGAGATCACGAGACCGGAGTCGCTTCGGCCCTGGCGACGTCCCTGGCCCGAACCCTAACCCTAGCTAAGGCTCTCCCCTCATGGGGACCCAATTCCAACGTCTGACAGCATCACGCGCCTGGGGTCCAGAAGCGGTGCAGGCTGACTCGGCAAGGCACCTGGAAGCTCACCATGTCGTTTCCCAGGCCCGGCTGCAGCTCCCGAGAGGATTGCGGAGGCCTCCTCGACCGCGGGAGGAACAACATGTGTGGCCGTGGCAGCCAAAGAGGGATCCTGACCGGCACCGTCCCTTGTGCCCTCAACTCAGCCCTTCGGGGAGACCACTGCCCTGCTGTGGGTTCGGCGCCTGGAACCTCCTGGGACCTAACCCTAACCCTAACCCTACCCCGAACCGGGACCCTCCCCCGAAACCTAAGCCTGCCTCGATCCCTAATCCTGCATTTGAGCCGCCTTCTGGCATGGGCCCTCACTTCAGCCCTCGAGGGAGATCACGAGACCGGAGTCGCTTCGGCCCTGGCGACGTCCCTGGCCCGAACCCTAACCCTAGCTAAGGCTCTCCCCTCATGGGGACCCAATTCCAACGTCTGACAGCATCACGCGCCTGGGGTCCAGAAGCGGTGCAGGCTGACTCGGCAAGGCACCTGGAAGCTCACCATGTCGTTTCCCAGGCCCGGCTGCAGCTCCCGAGAGGATTGCGGAGGCCTCCTCGACCGCGGGAGGAACAACATGTGTGGCCGTGGCAGCCAAAGAGGGATCCTGACCGGCACCGTCCCTTGTGCCCTCAACTCAGCCCTTCGGGGAGACCACTGCCCTGCTGTGGGTTCGGCGCCTGGAACCTCCTGGGACCTAACCCTAACCCTAACCCTACCCCGAACCGGGACCCTCCCCCGAAACCTAAGCCTGCCTCGATCCCTAATCCTGCATTTGAGCCGCCTTCTGGCATGGGCCCTCACTTCAGCCCTCGAGGGAGATCACGAGACCGGAGTCGCTTCGGCCCTGGCGACGTCCCTGGCCCGAACCCTAACCCTAGCTAAGGCTCTCCCCTCATGGGGACCCAATTCCAACGTCTGACAGCATCACGCGCCTGGGGTCCAGAAGCGGTGCAGGCTGACTCGGCAAGGCACCTGGAAGCTCACCATGTCGTTTCCCAGGCCCGGCTGCAGCTCCCGAGAGGATTGCGGAGGCCTCCTCGACCGCGGGAGGAACAACATGTGTGGCCGTGGCAGCCAAAGAGGGATCCTGACCGGCACCGTCCCTTGTGCCCTCAACTCAGCCCTTCGGGGAGACCACTGCCCTGCTGTGGGTTCGGCGCCTGGAACCTCCTGGGACCTAACCCTAACCCTAACCCTACCCCGAACCGGGACCCTCCCCCGAAACCTAAGCCTGCCTCGATCCCTAATCCTGCATTTGAGCCGCCTTCTGGCATGGGCCCTCACTTCAGCCCTCGAGGGAGATCACGAGACCGGAGTCGCTTCGGCCCTGGCGACGTCCCTGGCCCGAACCCTAACCCTAGCTAAGGCTCTCCCCTCATGGGGACCCAATTCCAACGTCTGACAGCATCACGCGCCTGGGGTCCAGAAGCGGTGCAGGCTGACTCGGCAAGGCACCTGGAAGCTCACCATGTCGTTTCCCAGGCCCGGCTGCAGCTCCCGAGAGGATTGCGGAGGCCTCCTCGACCGCGGGAGGAACAACATGTGTGGCCGTGGCAGCCAAAGAGGGATCCTGACCGGCACCGTCCCTTGTGCCCTCAACTCAGCCCTTCGGGGAGACCACTGCCCTGCTGTGGGTTCGGCGCCTGGAACCTCCTGGGACCTAACCCTAACCCTAACCCTACCCCGAACCGGGACCCTCCCCCGAAACCTAAGCCTGCCTCGATCCCTAATCCTGCATTTGAGCCGCCTTCTGGCATGGGCCCTCACTTCAGCCCTCGAGGGAGATCACGAGACCGGAGTCGCTTCGGCCCTGGCGACGTCCCTGGCCCGAACCCTAACCCTAGCTAAGGCTCTCCCCTCATGGGGACCCAATTCCAACGTCTGACAGCATCACGCGCCTGGGGTCCAGAAGCGGTGCAGGCTGACTCGGCAAGGCACCTGGAAGCTCACCATGTCGTTTCCCAGGCCCGGCTGCAGCTCCCGAGAGGATTGCGGAGGCCTCCTCGACCGCGGGAGGAACAACATGTGTGGCCGTGGCAGCCAAAGAGGGATCCTGACCGGCACCGTCCCTTGTGCCCTCAACTCAGCCCTTCGGGGAGACCACTGCCCTGCTGTGGGTTCGGCGCCTGGAACCTCCTGGGACCTAACCCTAACCCTAACCCTACCCCGAACCGGGACCCTCCCCCGAAACCTAAGCCTGCCTCGATCCCTAATCCTGCATTTGAGCCGCCTTCTGGCATGGGCCCTCACTTCAGCCCTCGAGGGAGATCACGAGACCGGAGTCGCTTCGGCCCTGGCGACGTCCCTGGCCCGAACCCTAACCCTAGCTAAGGCTCTCCCCTCATGGGGACCCAATTCCAACGTCTGACAGCATCACGCGCCTGGGGTCCAGAAGCGGTGCAGGCTGACTCGGCAAGGCACCTGGAAGCTCACCATGTCGTTTCCCAGGCCCGGCTGCAGCTCCCGAGAGGATTGCGGAGGCCTCCTCGACCGCGGGAGGAACAACATGTGTGGCCGTGGCAGCCAAAGAGGGATCCTGACCGGCACCGTCCCTTGTGCCCTCAACTCAGCCCTTCGGGGAGACCACTGCCCTGCTGTGGGTTCGGCGCCTGGAACCTCCTGGGACCTAACCCTAACCCTAACCCTACCCCGAACCGGGACCCTCCCCCGAAACCTAAGCCTGCCTCGATCCCTAATCCTGCATTTGAGCCGCCTTCTGGCATGGGCCCTCACTTCAGCCCTCGAGGGAGATCACGAGACCGGAGTCGCTTCGGCCCTGGCGACGTCCCTGGCCCGAACCCTAACCCTAGCTAAGGCTCTCCCCTCATGGGGACCCAATTCCAACGTCTGACAGCATCACGCGCCTGGGGTCCAGAAGCGGTGCAGGCTGACTCGGCAAGGCACCTGGAAGCTCACCATGTCGTTTCCCAGGCCCGGCTGCAGCTCCCGAGAGGATTGCGGAGGCCTCCTCGACCGCGGGAGGAACAACATGTGTGGCCGTGGCAGCCAAAGAGGGATCCTGACCGGCACCGTCCCTTGTGCCCTCAACTCAGCCCTTCGGGGAGACCACTGCCCTGCTGTGGGTTCGGCGCCTGGAACCTCCTGGGACCTAACCCTAACCCTAACCCTACCCCGAACCGGGACCCTCCCCCGAAACCTAAGCCTGCCTCGATCCCTAATCCTGCATTTGAGCCGCCTTCTGGCATGGGCCCTCACTTCAGCCCTCGAGGGAGATCACGAGACCGGAGTCGCTTCGGCCCTGGCGACGTCCCTGGCCCGAACCCTAACCCTAGCTAAGGCTCTCCCCTCATGGGGACCCAATTCCAACGTCTGACAGCATCACGCGCCTGGGGTCCAGAAGCGGTGCAGGCTGACTCGGCAAGGCACCTGGAAGCTCACCATGTCGTTTCCCAGGCCCGGCTGCAGCTCCCGAGAGGATTGCGGAGGCCTCCTCGACCGCGGGAGGAACAACATGTGTGGCCGTGGCAGCCAAAGAGGGATCCTGACCGGCACCGTCCCTTGTGCCCTCAACTCAGCCCTTCGGGGAGACCACTGCCCTGCTGTGGGTTCGGCGCCTGGAACCTCCTGGGACCTAACCCTAACCCTAACCCTACCCCGAACCGGGACCCTCCCCCGAAACCTAAGCCTGCCTCGATCCCTAATCCTGCATTTGAGCCGCCTTCTGGCATGGGCCCTCACTTCAGCCCTCGAGGGAGATCACGAGACCGGAGTCGCTTCGGCCCTGGCGACGTCCCTGGCCCGAACCCTAACCCTAGCTAAGGCTCTCCCCTCATGGGGACCCAATTCCAACGTCTGACAGCATCACGCGCCTGGGGTCCAGAAGCGGTGCAGGCTGACTCGGCAAGGCACCTGGAAGCTCACCATGTCGTTTCCCAGGCCCGGCTGCAGCTCCCGAGAGGATTGCGGAGGCCTCCTCGACCGCGGGAGGAACAACATGTGTGGCCGTGGCAGCCAAAGAGGGATCCTGACCGGCACCGTCCCTTGTGCCCTCAACTCAGCCCTTCGGGGAGACCACTGCCCTGCTGTGGGTTCGGCGCCTGGAACCTCCTGGGACCTAACCCTAACCCTAACCCTACCCCGAACCGGGACCCTCCCCCGAAACCTAAGCCTGCCTCGATCCCTAATCCTGCATTTGAGCCGCCTTCTGGCATGGGCCCTCACTTCAGCCCTCGAGGGAGATCACGAGACCGGAGTCGCTTCGGCCCTGGCGACGTCCCTGGCCCGAACCCTAACCCTAGCTAAGGCTCTCCCCTCATGGGGACCCAATTCCAACGTCTGACAGCATCACGCGCCTGGGGTCCAGAAGCGGTGCAGGCTGACTCGGCAAGGCACCTGGAAGCTCACCATGTCGTTTCCCAGGCCCGGCTGCAGCTCCCGAGAGGATTGCGGAGGCCTCCTCGACCGCGGGAGGAACAACATGTGTGGCCGTGGCAGCCAAAGAGGGATCCTGACCGGCACCGTCCCTTGTGCCCTCAACTCAGCCCTTCGGGGAGACCACTGCCCTGCTGTGGGTTCGGCGCCTGGAACCTCCTGGGACCTAACCCTAACCCTAACCCTACCCCGAACCGGGACCCTCCCCCGAAACCTAAGCCTGCCTCGATCCCTAATCCTGCATTTGAGCCGCCTTCTGGCATGGGCCCTCACTTCAGCCCTCGAGGGAGATCACGAGACCGGAGTCGCTTCGGCCCTGGCGACGTCCCTGGCCCGAACCCTAACCCTAGCTAAGGCTCTCCCCTCATGGGGACCCAATTCCAACGTCTGACAGCATCACGCGCCTGGGGTCCAGAAGCGGTGCAGGCTGACTCGGCAAGGCACCTGGAAGCTCACCATGTCGTTTCCCAGGCCCGGCTGCAGCTCCCGAGAGGATTGCGGAGGCCTCCTCGACCGCGGGAGGAACAACATGTGTGGCCGTGGCAGCCAAAGAGGGATCCTGACCGGCACCGTCCCTTGTGCCCTCAACTCAGCCCTTCGGGGAGACCACTGCCCTGCTGTGGGTTCGGCGCCTGGAACCTCCTGGGACCTAACCCTAACCCTAACCCTACCCCGAACCGGGACCCTCCCCCGAAACCTAAGCCTGCCTCGATCCCTAATCCTGCATTTGAGCCGCCTTCTGGCATGGGCCCTCACTTCAGCCCTCGAGGGAGATCACGAGACCGGAGTCGCTTCGGCCCTGGCGACGTCCCTGGCCCGAACCCTAACCCTAGCTAAGGCTCTCCCCTCATGGGGACCCAATTCCAACGTCTGACAGCATCACGCGCCTGGGGTCCAGAAGCGGTGCAGGCTGACTCGGCAAGGCACCTGGAAGCTCACCATGTCGTTTCCCAGGCCCGGCTGCAGCTCCCGAGAGGATTGCGGAGGCCTCCTCGACCGCGGGAGGAACAACATGTGTGGCCGTGGCAGCCAAAGAGGGATCCTGACCGGCACCGTCCCTTGTGCCCTCAACTCAGCCCTTCGGGGAGACCACTGCCCTGCTGTGGGTTCGGCGCCTGGAACCTCCTGGGACCTAACCCTAACCCTAACCCTACCCCGAACCGGGACCCTCCCCCGAAACCTAAGCCTGCCTCGATCCCTAATCCTGCATTTGAGCCGCCTTCTGGCATGGGCCCTCACTTCAGCCCTCGAGGGAGATCACGAGACCGGAGTCGCTTCGGCCCTGGCGACGTCCCTGGCCCGAACCCTAACCCTAGCTAAGGCTCTCCCCTCATGGGGACCCAATTCCAACGTCTGACAGCATCACGCGCCTGGGGTCCAGAAGCGGTGCAGGCTGACTCGGCAAGGCACCTGGAAGCTCACCATGTCGTTTCCCAGGCCCGGCTGCAGCTCCCGAGAGGATTGCGGAGGCCTCCTCGACCGCGGGAGGAACAACATGTGTGGCCGTGGCAGCCAAAGAGGGATCCTGACCGGCACCGTCCCTTGTGCCCTCAACTCAGCCCTTCGGGGAGACCACTGCCCTGCTGTGGGTTCGGCGCCTGGAACCTCCTGGGACCTAACCCTAACCCTAACCCTACCCCGAACCGGGACCCTCCCCCGAAACCTAAGCCTGCCTCGATCCCTAATCCTGCATTTGAGCCGCCTTCTGGCATGGGCCCTCACTTCAGCCCTCGAGGGAGATCACGAGACCGGAGTCGCTTCGGCCCTGGCGACGTCCCTGGCCCGAACCCTAACCCTAGCTAAGGCTCTCCCCTCATGGGGACCCAATTCCAACGTCTGACAGCATCACGCGCCTGGGGTCCAGAAGCGGTGCAGGCTGACTCGGCAAGGCACCTGGAAGCTCACCATGTCGTTTCCCAGGCCCGGCTGCAGCTCCCGAGAGGATTGCGGAGGCCTCCTCGACCGCGGGAGGAACAACATGTGTGGCCGTGGCAGCCAAAGAGGGATCCTGACCGGCACCGTCCCTTGTGCCCTCAACTCAGCCCTTCGGGGAGACCACTGCCCTGCTGTGGGTTCGGCGCCTGGAACCTCCTGGGACCTAACCCTAACCCTAACCCTACCCCGAACCGGGACCCTCCCCCGAAACCTAAGCCTGCCTCGATCCCTAATCCTGCATTTGAGCCGCCTTCTGGCATGGGCCCTCACTTCAGCCCTCGAGGGAGATCACGAGACCGGAGTCGCTTCGGCCCTGGCGACGTCCCTGGCCCGAACCCTAACCCTAGCTAAGGCTCTCCCCTCATGGGGACCCAATTCCAACGTCTGACAGCATCACGCGCCTGGGGTCCAGAAGCGGTGCAGGCTGACTCGGCAAGGCACCTGGAAGCTCACCATGTCGTTTCCCAGGCCCGGCTGCAGCTCCCGAGAGGATTGCGGAGGCCTCCTCGACCGCGGGAGGAACAACATGTGTGGCCGTGGCAGCCAAAGAGGGATCCTGACCGGCACCGTCCCTTGTGCCCTCAACTCAGCCCTTCGGGGAGACCACTGCCCTGCTGTGGGTTCGGCGCCTGGAACCTCCTGGGACCTAACCCTAACCCTAACCCTACCCCGAACCGGGACCCTCCCCCGAAACCTAAGCCTGCCTCGATCCCTAATCCTGCATTTGAGCCGCCTTCTGGCATGGGCCCTCACTTCAGCCCTCGAGGGAGATCACGAGACCGGAGTCGCTTCGGCCCTGGCGACGTCCCTGGCCCGAACCCTAACCCTAGCTAAGGCTCTCCCCTCATGGGGACCCAATTCCAACGTCTGACAGCATCACGCGCCTGGGGTCCAGAAGCGGTGCAGGCTGACTCGGCAAGGCACCTGGAAGCTCACCATGTCGTTTCCCAGGCCCGGCTGCAGCTCCCGAGAGGATTGCGGAGGCCTCCTCGACCGCGGGAGGAACAACATGTGTGGCCGTGGCAGCCAAAGAGGGATCCTGACCGGCACCGTCCCTTGTGCCCTCAACTCAGCCCTTCGGGGAGACCACTGCCCTGCTGTGGGTTCGGCGCCTGGAACCTCCTGGGACCTAACCCTAACCCTAACCCTACCCCGAACCGGGACCCTCCCCCGAAACCTAAGCCTGCCTCGATCCCTAATCCTGCATTTGAGCCGCCTTCTGGCATGGGCCCTCACTTCAGCCCTCGAGGGAGATCACGAGACCGGAGTCGCTTCGGCCCTGGCGACGTCCCTGGCCCGAACCCTAACCCTAGCTAAGGCTCTCCCCTCATGGGGACCCAATTCCAACGTCTGACAGCATCACGCGCCTGGGGTCCAGAAGCGGTGCAGGCTGACTCGGCAAGGCACCTGGAAGCTCACCATGTCGTTTCCCAGGCCCGGCTGCAGCTCCCGAGAGGATTGCGGAGGCCTCCTCGACCGCGGGAGGAACAACATGTGTGGCCGTGGCAGCCAAAGAGGGATCCTGACCGGCACCGTCCCTTGTGCCCTCAACTCAGCCCTTCGGGGAGACCACTGCCCTGCTGTGGGTTCGGCGCCTGGAACCTCCTGGGACCTAACCCTAACCCTAACCCTACCCCGAACCGGGACCCTCCCCCGAAACCTAAGCCTGCCTCGATCCCTAATCCTGCATTTGAGCCGCCTTCTGGCATGGGCCCTCACTTCAGCCCTCGAGGGAGATCACGAGACCGGAGTCGCTTCGGCCCTGGCGACGTCCCTGGCCCGAACCCTAACCCTAGCTAAGGCTCTCCCCTCATGGGGACCCAATTCCAACGTCTGACAGCATCACGCGCCTGGGGTCCAGAAGCGGTGCAGGCTGACTCGGCAAGGCACCTGGAAGCTCACCATGTCGTTTCCCAGGCCCGGCTGCAGCTCCCGAGAGGATTGCGGAGGCCTCCTCGACCGCGGGAGGAACAACATGTGTGGCCGTGGCAGCCAAAGAGGGATCCTGACCGGCACCGTCCCTTGTGCCCTCAACTCAGCCCTTCGGGGAGACCACTGCCCTGCTGTGGGTTCGGCGCCTGGAACCTCCTGGGACCTAACCCTAACCCTAACCCTACCCCGAACCGGGACCCTCCCCCGAAACCTAAGCCTGCCTCGATCCCTAATCCTGCATTTGAGCCGCCTTCTGGCATGGGCCCTCACTTCAGCCCTCGAGGGAGATCACGAGACCGGAGTCGCTTCGGCCCTGGCGACGTCCCTGGCCCGAACCCTAACCCTAGCTAAGGCTCTCCCCTCATGGGGACCCAATTCCAACGTCTGACAGCATCACGCGCCTGGGGTCCAGAAGCGGTGCAGGCTGACTCGGCAAGGCACCTGGAAGCTCACCATGTCGTTTCCCAGGCCCGGCTGCAGCTCCCGAGAGGATTGCGGAGGCCTCCTCGACCGCGGGAGGAACAACATGTGTGGCCGTGGCAGCCAAAGAGGGATCCTGACCGGCACCGTCCCTTGTGCCCTCAACTCAGCCCTTCGGGGAGACCACTGCCCTGCTGTGGGTTCGGCGCCTGGAACCTCCTGGGACCTAACCCTAACCCTAACCCTACCCCGAACCGGGACCCTCCCCCGAAACCTAAGCCTGCCTCGATCCCTAATCCTGCATTTGAGCCGCCTTCTGGCATGGGCCCTCACTTCAGCCCTCGAGGGAGATCACGAGACCGGAGTCGCTTCGGCCCTGGCGACGTCCCTGGCCCGAACCCTAACCCTAGCTAAGGCTCTCCCCTCATGGGGACCCAATTCCAACGTCTGACAGCATCACGCGCCTGGGGTCCAGAAGCGGTGCAGGCTGACTCGGCAAGGCACCTGGAAGCTCACCATGTCGTTTCCCAGGCCCGGCTGCAGCTCCCGAGAGGATTGCGGAGGCCTCCTCGACCGCGGGAGGAACAACATGTGTGGCCGTGGCAGCCAAAGAGGGATCCTGACCGGCACCGTCCCTTGTGCCCTCAACTCAGCCCTTCGGGGAGACCACTGCCCTGCTGTGGGTTCGGCGCCTGGAACCTCCTGGGACCTAACCCTAACCCTAACCCTACCCCGAACCGGGACCCTCCCCCGAAACCTAAGCCTGCCTCGATCCCTAATCCTGCATTTGAGCCGCCTTCTGGCATGGGCCCTCACTTCAGCCCTCGAGGGAGATCACGAGACCGGAGTCGCTTCGGCCCTGGCGACGTCCCTGGCCCGAACCCTAACCCTAGCTAAGGCTCTCCCCTCATGGGGACCCAATTCCAACGTCTGACAGCATCACGCGCCTGGGGTCCAGAAGCGGTGCAGGCTGACTCGGCAAGGCACCTGGAAGCTCACCATGTCGTTTCCCAGGCCCGGCTGCAGCTCCCGAGAGGATTGCGGAGGCCTCCTCGACCGCGGGAGGAACAACATGTGTGGCCGTGGCAGCCAAAGAGGGATCCTGACCGGCACCGTCCCTTGTGCCCTCAACTCAGCCCTTCGGGGAGACCACTGCCCTGCTGTGGGTTCGGCGCCTGGAACCTCCTGGGACCTAACCCTAACCCTAACCCTACCCCGAACCGGGACCCTCCCCCGAAACCTAAGCCTGCCTCGATCCCTAATCCTGCATTTGAGCCGCCTTCTGGCATGGGCCCTCACTTCAGCCCTCGAGGGAGATCACGAGACCGGAGTCGCTTCGGCCCTGGCGACGTCCCTGGCCCGAACCCTAACCCTAGCTAAGGCTCTCCCCTCATGGGGACCCAATTCCAACGTCTGACAGCATCACGCGCCTGGGGTCCAGAAGCGGTGCAGGCTGACTCGGCAAGGCACCTGGAAGCTCACCATGTCGTTTCCCAGGCCCGGCTGCAGCTCCCGAGAGGATTGCGGAGGCCTCCTCGACCGCGGGAGGAACAACATGTGTGGCCGTGGCAGCCAAAGAGGGATCCTGACCGGCACCGTCCCTTGTGCCCTCAACTCAGCCCTTCGGGGAGACCACTGCCCTGCTGTGGGTTCGGCGCCTGGAACCTCCTGGGACCTAACCCTAACCCTAACCCTACCCCGAACCGGGACCCTCCCCCGAAACCTAAGCCTGCCTCGATCCCTAATCCTGCATTTGAGCCGCCTTCTGGCATGGGCCCTCACTTCAGCCCTCGAGGGAGATCACGAGACCGGAGTCGCTTCGGCCCTGGCGACGTCCCTGGCCCGAACCCTAACCCTAGCTAAGGCTCTCCCCTCATGGGGACCCAATTCTCCAACGTCTGACAGCATCACGCGCCTGGGGTCCAGAAAGCGGTGCAGGCGGACTCGGCAAAGGAACCTGGAAGCTCACCATGTCGTTTCCCAGGCCCGGCTTGCAGCTCCCGAGAGGATTCCGGAGGCCTCCTCGACCGCGGGAGGAACAAAATGTGTGGCCGTGGCAGCCAAAGAGGGAGATCCTGACCGGCACGGTCCCTTGTGCCCTCAACTCAGCCCTTCGGGGGAGACCACAGCCCCTGCTGTGGGTTCGGCGACTGGAAACTCATGGGACCTAACCCTAACCCTAACCCTACCACGAGCCGGGACCCTCCCCCGAAACCTAAGCCTGCCTCGATCCCTAAATCCTGCATTTGAGCTGCCTTGTGGCATGGGCCCTCACTTCAGCCCTCGAGGGAGATCACGAGACCGGAGTCGCTTCGGCCCTGGCGACGTCCCTGGCCCGAACCCTAACCCTAGCTAAGGCTCTCCCCTCATGGGGACCCAATTCCAACGTCTGACAGCATCACGCGCCTGGGGTCCAGAAGCGGTGCAGGCTGACTCGGCAAGGCACCTGGAAGCTCACCATGTCGTTTCCCAGGCCCGGCTGCAGCTCCCGAGAGGATTGCGGAGGCCTCCTCGACCGCGGGAGGAACAACATGTGTGGCCGTGGCAGCCAAAGAGGGATCCTGACCGGCACCGTCCCTTGTGCCCTCAACTCAGCCCTTCGGGGAGACCACTGCCCTGCTGTGGGTTCGGCGCCTGGAACCTCCTGGGACCTAACCCTAACCCTAACCCTACCCCGAACCGGGACCCTCCCCCGAAACCTAAGCCTGCCTCGATCCCTAATCCTGCATTTGAGCCGCCTTCTGGCATGGGCCCTCACTTCAGCCCTCGAGGGAGATCACGAGACCGGAGTCGCTTCGGCCCTGGCGACGTCCCTGGCCCGAACCCTAACCCTAGCTAAGGCTCTCCCCTCATGGGGACCCAATTCCAACGTCTGACAGCATCACGCGCCTGGGGTCCAGAAGCGGTGCAGGCTGACTCGGCAAGGCACCTGGAAGCTCACCATGTCGTTTCCCAGGCCCGGCTGCAGCTCCCGAGAGGATTGCGGAGGCCTCCTCGACCGCGGGAGGAACAACATGTGTGGCCGTGGCAGCCAAAGAGGGATCCTGACCGGCACCGTCCCTTGTGCCCTCAACTCAGCCCTTCGGGGAGACCACTGCCCTGCTGTGGGTTCGGCGCCTGGAACCTCCTGGGACCTAACCCTAACCCTAACCCTACCCCGAACCGGGACCCTCCCCCGAAACCTAAGCCTGCCTCGATCCCTAATCCTGCATTTGAGCCGCCTTCTGGCATGGGCCCTCACTTCAGCCCTCGAGGGAGATCACGAGACCGGAGTCGCTTCGGCCCTGGCGACGTCCCTGGCCCGAACCCTAACCCTAGCTAAGGCTCTCCCCTCATGGGGACCCAATTCCAACGTCTGACAGCATCACGCGCCTGGGGTCCAGAAGCGGTGCAGGCTGACTCGGCAAGGCACCTGGAAGCTCACCATGTCGTTTCCCAGGCCCGGCTGCAGCTCCCGAGAGGATTGCGGAGGCCTCCTCGACCGCGGGAGGAACAACATGTGTGGCCGTGGCAGCCAAAGAGGGATCCTGACCGGCACCGTCCCTTGTGCCCTCAACTCAGCCCTTCGGGGAGACCACTGCCCTGCTGTGGGTTCGGCGCCTGGAACCTCCTGGGACCTAACCCTAACCCTAACCCTACCCCGAACCGGGACCCTCCCCCGAAACCTAAGCCTGCCTCGATCCCTAATCCTGCATTTGAGCCGCCTTCTGGCATGGGCCCTCACTTCAGCCCTCGAGGGAGATCACGAGACCGGAGTCGCTTCGGCCCTGGCGACGTCCCTGGCCCGAACCCTAACCCTAGCTAAGGCTCTCCCCTCATGGGGACCCAATTCCAACGTCTGACAGCATCACGCGCCTGGGGTCCAGAAGCGGTGCAGGCTGACTCGGCAAGGCACCTGGAAGCTCACCATGTCGTTTCCCAGGCCCGGCTGCAGCTCCCGAGAGGATTGCGGAGGCCTCCTCGACCGCGGGAGGAACAACATGTGTGGCCGTGGCAGCCAAAGAGGGATCCTGACCGGCACCGTCCCTTGTGCCCTCAACTCAGCCCTTCGGGGAGACCACTGCCCTGCTGTGGGTTCGGCGCCTGGAACCTCCTGGGACCTAACCCTAACCCTAACCCTACCCCGAACCGGGACCCTCCCCCGAAACCTAAGCCTGCCTCGATCCCTAATCCTGCATTTGAGCCGCCTTCTGGCATGGGCCCTCACTTCAGCCCTCGAGGGAGATCACGAGACCGGAGTCGCTTCGGCCCTGGCGACGTCCCTGGCCCGAACCCTAACCCTAGCTAAGGCTCTCCCCTCATGGGGACCCAATTCCAACGTCTGACAGCATCACGCGCCTGGGGTCCAGAAGCGGTGCAGGCTGACTCGGCAAGGCACCTGGAAGCTCACCATGTCGTTTCCCAGGCCCGGCTGCAGCTCCCGAGAGGATTGCGGAGGCCTCCTCGACCGCGGGAGGAACAACATGTGTGGCCGTGGCAGCCAAAGAGGGATCCTGACCGGCACCGTCCCTTGTGCCCTCAACTCAGCCCTTCGGGGAGACCACTGCCCTGCTGTGGGTTCGGCGCCTGGAACCTCCTGGGACCTAACCCTAACCCTAACCCTACCCCGAACCGGGACCCTCCCCCGAAACCTAAGCCTGCCTCGATCCCTAATCCTGCATTTGAGCCGCCTTCTGGCATGGGCCCTCACTTCAGCCCTCGAGGGAGATCACGAGACCGGAGTCGCTTCGGCCCTGGCGACGTCCCTGGCCCGAACCCTAACCCTAGCTAAGGCTCTCCCCTCATGGGGACCCAATTCCAACGTCTGACAGCATCACGCGCCTGGGGTCCAGAAGCGGTGCAGGCTGACTCGGCAAGGCACCTGGAAGCTCACCATGTCGTTTCCCAGGCCCGGCTGCAGCTCCCGAGAGGATTGCGGAGGCCTCCTCGACCGCGGGAGGAACAACATGTGTGGCCGTGGCAGCCAAAGAGGGATCCTGACCGGCACCGTCCCTTGTGCCCTCAACTCAGCCCTTCGGGGAGACCACTGCCCTGCTGTGGGTTCGGCGCCTGGAACCTCCTGGGACCTAACCCTAACCCTAACCCTACCCCGAACCGGGACCCTCCCCCGAAACCTAAGCCTGCCTCGATCCCTAATCCTGCATTTGAGCCGCCTTCTGGCATGGGCCCTCACTTCAGCCCTCGAGGGAGATCACGAGACCGGAGTCGCTTCGGCCCTGGCGACGTCCCTGGCCCGAACCCTAACCCTAGCTAAGGCTCTCCCCTCATGGGGACCCAATTCCAACGTCTGACAGCATCACGCGCCTGGGGTCCAGAAGCGGTGCAGGCTGACTCGGCAAGGCACCTGGAAGCTCACCATGTCGTTTCCCAGGCCCGGCTGCAGCTCCCGAGAGGATTGCGGAGGCCTCCTCGACCGCGGGAGGAACAACATGTGTGGCCGTGGCAGCCAAAGAGGGATCCTGACCGGCACCGTCCCTTGTGCCCTCAACTCAGCCCTTCGGGGAGACCACTGCCCTGCTGTGGGTTCGGCGCCTGGAACCTCCTGGGACCTAACCCTAACCCTAACCCTACCCCGAACCGGGACCCTCCCCCGAAACCTAAGCCTGCCTCGATCCCTAATCCTGCATTTGAGCCGCCTTCTGGCATGGGCCCTCACTTCAGCCCTCGAGGGAGATCACGAGACCGGAGTCGCTTCGGCCCTGGCGACGTCCCTGGCCCGAACCCTAACCCTAGCTAAGGCTCTCCCCTCATGGGGACCCAATTCCAACGTCTGACAGCATCACGCGCCTGGGGTCCAGAAGCGGTGCAGGCTGACTCGGCAAGGCACCTGGAAGCTCACCATGTCGTTTCCCAGGCCCGGCTGCAGCTCCCGAGAGGATTGCGGAGGCCTCCTCGGACCGGGGGAGGAACAACATGTGTGGCCGTGGCAGCCAAAGAGGGATCCTGACCGGCACCGTCCCTTGTGCCCTCAACTCAGCCCTTCGGGGAGACCACTGCCCTGCTGGGTGGGTTCGGCGCCTGGAACACTCCTGGGACCTAACCCTAACCCTAACACCTACCCCGAACCGGGACCCTCCCCCGAAACCTAAGCCTGCCTCGATCCCTAATCCTGCATTTGAGCCGCCTTCTGGCATGGGCCCTCACTTCAGCCCTCGAGGGAGATCACGAGACCGGAGTCGCTTCGGCCCTGGCGACGTCCCTGGCCCGAACCCTAACCCTAGCTAAGGCTCTCCCCTCATGGGGACCCAATTCCAACGTCTGACAGCATCACGCGCCTGGGGTCCAGAAGCGGTGCAGGCTGACTCGGCAAGGCACCTGGAAGCTCACCATGTCGTTTCCCAGGCCCGGCTGCAGCTCCCGAGAGGATTGCGGAGGCCTCCTCGACCGCGGGAGGAACAACATGTGTGGCCGTGGCAGCCAAAGAGGGATCCTGACCGGCACCGTCCCTTGTGCCCTCAACTCAGCCCTTCGGGGAGACCACTGCCCTGCTGTGGGTTCGGCGCCTGGAACCTCCTGGGACCTAACCCTAACCCTAACCCTACCCCGAACCGGGACCCTCCCCCGAAACCTAAGCCTGCCTCGATCCCTAATCCTGCATTTGAGCCGCCTTCTGGCATGGGCCCTCACTTCAGCCCTCGAGGGAGATCACGAGACCGGAGTCGCTTCGGCCCTGGCGACGTCCCTGGCCCGAACCCTAACCCTAGCTAAGGCTCTCCCCTCATGGGGACCCAATTCCAACGTCTGACAGCATCACGCGCCTGGGGTCCAGAAGCGGTGCAGGCTGACTCGGCAAGGCACCTGGAAGCTCACCATGTCGTTTCCCAGGCCCGGCTGCAGCTCCCGAGAGGATTGCGGAGGCCTCCTCGACCGCGGGAGGAACAACATGTGTGGCCGTGGCAGCCAAAGAGGGATCCTGACCGGCACCGTCCCTTGTGCCCTCAACTCAGCCCTTCGGGGAGACCACTGCCCTGCTGTGGGTTCGGCGCCTGGAACCTCCTGGGACCTAACCCTAACCCTAACCCTACCCCGAACCGGGACCCTCCCCGAAACCTAAGCCTGCCTCGATCCCTAATCCTGCATTTGAGCCGCCTTCTGGCATGGGCCCTCACTTCAGCCCTCGAGGGAGATCACGAGACCGGAGTCGCTTCGGCCCTGGCGACGTCCCTGGCCCGAACCCTAACCCTAGCTAAGGCTCTCCCCTCATGGGGACCCAATTCCAACGTCTGACAGCATCACGCGCCTGGGGTCCAGAAGCGGTGCAGGCTGACTCGGCAAGGCACCTGGAAGCTCACCATGTCGTTTCCCAGGCCCGGCTGCAGCTCCCGAGAGGATTGCGGAGGCCTCCTCGACCGCGGGAGGAACAACATGTGTGGCCGTGGCAGCCAAAGAGGGATCCTGACCGGCACCGTCCCTTGTGCCCTCAACTCAGCCCTTCGGGGAGACCACTGCCCTGCTGTGGGTTCGGCGCCTGGAACCTCCTGGGACCTAACCCTAACCCTAACCCTACCCCGAACCGGGACCCTCCCCCGAAACCTAAGCCTGCCTCGATCCCTAATCCTGCATTTGAGCCGCCTTCTGGCATGGGCCCTCACTTCAGCCCTCGAGGGAGATCACGAGACCGGAGTCGCTTCGGCCCTGGCGACGTCCCTGGCCCGAACCCTAACCCTAGCTAAGGCTCTCCCCTCATGGGGACCCAATTCCAACGTCTGACAGCATCACGCGCCTGGGGTCCAGAAGCGGTGCAGGCTGACTCGGCAAGGCACCTGGAAGCTCACCATGTCGTTTCCCAGGCCCGGCTGCAGCTCCCGAGAGGATTGCGGAGGCCTCCTCGACCGCGGGAGGAACAACATGTGTGGCCGTGGCAGCCAAAGAGGGATCCTGACCGGCACCGTCCCTTGTGCCCTCAACTCAGCCCTTCGGGGAGACCACTGCCCTGCTGTGGGTTCGGCGCCTGGAACCTCCTGGGACCTAACCCTAACCCTAACCCTACCCCGAACCGGGACCCTCCCCCGAAACCTAAGCCTGCCTCGATCCCTAATCCTGCATTTGAGCCGCCTTCTGGCATGGGCCCTCACTTCAGCCCTCGAGGGAGATCACGAGACCGGAGTCGCTTCGGCCCTGGCGACGTCCCTGGCCCGAACCCTAACCCTAGCTAAGGCTCTCCCCTCATGGGGACCCAATTCCAACGTCTGACAGCATCACGCGCCTGGGGTCCAGAAGCGGTGCAGGCTGACTCGGCAAGGCACCTGGAAGCTCACCATGTCGTTTCCCAGGCCCGGCTGCAGCTCCCGAGAGGATTGCGGAGGCCTCCTCGACCGCGGGAGGAACAACATGTGTGGCCGTGGCAGCCAAAGAGGGATCCTGACCGGCACCGTCCCTTGTGCCCTCAACTCAGCCCTTCGGGGAGACCACTGCCCTGCTGTGGGTTCGGCGCCTGGAACCTCCTGGGACCTAACCCTAACCCTAACCCTACCCCGAACCGGGACCCTCCCCCGAAACCTAAGCCTGCCTCGATCCCTAATCCTGCATTTGAGCCGCCTTCTGGCATGGGCCCTCACTTCAGCCCTCGAGGGAGATCACGAGACCGGAGTCGCTTCGGCCCTGGCGACGTCCCTGGCCCGAACCCTAACCCTAGCTAAGGCTCTCCCCTCATGGGGACCCAATTCCAACGTCTGACAGCATCACGCGCCTGGGGTCCAGAAGCGGTGCAGGCTGACTCGGCAAGGCACCTGGAAGCTCACCATGTCGTTTCCCAGGCCCGGCTGCAGCTCCCGAGAGGATTGCGGAGGCCTCCTCGACCGCGGGAGGAACAACATGTGTGGCCGTGGCAGCCAAAGAGGGATCCTGACCGGCACCGTCCCTTGTGCCCTCAACTCAGCCCTTCGGGGAGACCACTGCCCTGCTGTGGGTTCGGCGCCTGGAACCTCCTGGGACCTAACCCTAACCCTAACCCTACCCCGAACCGGGACCCTCCCCCGAAACCTAAGCCTGCCTCGATCCCTAATCCTGCATTTGAGCCGCCTTCTGGCATGGGCCCTCACTTCAGCCCTCGAGGGAGATCACGAGACCGGAGTCGCTTCGGCCCTGGCGACGTCCCTGGCCCGAACCCTAACCCTAGCTAAGGCTCTCCCCTCATGGGGACCCAATTCCAACGTCTGACAGCATCACGCGCCTGGGGTCCAGAAGCGGTGCAGGCTGACTCGGCAAGGCACCTGGAAGCTCACCATGTCGTTTCCCAGGCCCGGCTGCAGCTCCCGAGAGGATTGCGGAGGCCTCCTCGACCGCGGGAGGAACAACATGTGTGGCCGTGGCAGCCAAAGAGGGATCCTGACCGGCACCGTCCCTTGTGCCCTCAACTCAGCCCTTCGGGGAGACCACTGCCCTGCTGTGGGTTCGGCGCCTGGAACCTCCTGGGACCTAACCCTAACCCTAACCCTACCCCGAACCGGGACCCTCCCCCGAAACCTAAGCCTGCCTCGATCCCTAATCCTGCATTTGAGCCGCCTTCTGGCATGGGCCCTCACTTCAGCCCTCGAGGGAGATCACGAGACCGGAGTCGCTTCGGCCCTGGCGACGTCCCTGGCCCGAACCCTAACCCTAGCTAAGGCTCTCCCCTCATGGGGACCCAATTCCAACGTCTGACAGCATCACGCGCCTGGGGTCCAGAAGCGGTGCAGGCTGACTCGGCAAGGCACCTGGAAGCTCACCATGTCGTTTCCCAGGCCCGGCTGCAGCTCCCGAGAGGATTGCGGAGGCCTCCTCGACCGCGGGAGGAACAACATGTGTGGCCGTGGCAGCCAAAGAGGGATCCTGACCGGCACCGTCCCTTGTGCCCTCAACTCAGCCCTTCGGGGAGACCACTGCCCTGCTGTGGGTTCGGCGCCTGGAACCTCCTGGGACCTAACCCTAACCCTAACCCTACCCCGAACCGGGACCCTCCCCCGAAACCTAAGCCTGCCTCGATCCCTAATCCTGCATTTGAGCCGCCTTCTGGCATGGGCCCTCACTTCAGCCCTCGAGGGAGATCACGAGACCGGAGTCGCTTCGGCCCTGGCGACGTCCCTGGCCCGAACCCTAACCCTAGCTAAGGCTCTCCCCTCATGGGGACCCAATTCCAACGTCTGACAGCATCACGCGCCTGGGGTCCAGAAGCGGTGCAGGCTGACTCGGCAAGGCACCTGGAAGCTCACCATGTCGTTTCCCAGGCCCGGCTGCAGCTCCCGAGAGGATTGCGGAGGCCTCCTCGACCGCGGGAGGAACAACATGTGTGGCCGTGGCAGCCAAAGAGGGATCCTGACCGGCACCGTCCCTTGTGCCCTCAACTCAGCCCTTCGGGGAGACCACTGCCCTGCTGTGGGTTCGGCGCCTGGAACCTCCTGGGACCTAACCCTAACCCTAACCCTACCCCGAACCGGGACCCTCCCCCGAAACCTAAGCCTGCCTCGATCCCTAATCCTGCATTTGAGCCGCCTTCTGGCATGGGCCCTCACTTCAGCCCTCGAGGGAGATCACGAGACCGGAGTCGCTTCGGCCCTGGCGACGTCCCTGGCCCGAACCCTAACCCTAGCTAAGGCTCTCCCCTCATGGGGACCCAATTCCAACGTCTGACAGCATCACGCGCCTGGGGTCCAGAAGCGGTGCAGGCTGACTCGGCAAGGCACCTGGAAGCTCACCATGTCGTTTCCCAGGCCCGGCTGCAGCTCCCGAGAGGATTGCGGAGGCCTCCTCGACCGCGGGAGGAACAACATGTGTGGCCGTGGCAGCCAAAGAGGGATCCTGACCGGCACCGTCCCTTGTGCCCTCAACTCAGCCCTTCGGGGAGACCACTGCCCTGCTGTGGGTTCGGCGCCTGGAACCTCCTGGGACCTAACCCTAACCCTAACCCTACCCCGAACCGGGCCCCTCCCCCGAAACCTAAGCCTGCCTCGATCCCTAATCCTGCATTTGAGCCGCCTTCTGGCATGGGCCCTCACTTCAGCCCTCGAGGGAGATCACGAGACCGGAGTCGCTTCGGCCCTGGCGACGTCCCTGGCCCGAACCCTAACCCTAGCTAAGGCTCTCCCCTCATGGGGACCCAATTCCAACGTCTGACAGCATCACGCGCCTGGGGTCCAGAAGCGGTGCAGGCTGACTCGGCAAGGCACCTGGAAGCTCACCATGTCGTTTCCCAGGCCCGGCTGCAGCTCCCGAGAGGATTGCGGAGGCCTCCTCGACCGCGGGAGGAACAACATGTGTGGCCGTGGCAGCCAAAGAGGGATCCTGACCGGCACCGTCCCTTGTGCCCTCAACTCAGCCCTTCGGGGAGACCACTGCCCTGCTGTGGGTTCGGCGCCTGGAACCTCCTGGGACCTAACCCTAACCCTAACCCTACCCCGAACCGGGACCCTCCCCCGAAACCTAAGCCTGCCTCGATCCCTAATCCTGCATTTGAGCCGCCTTCTGGCATGGGCCCTCACTTCAGCCCTCGAGGGAGATCACGAGACCGGAGTCGCTTCGGCCCTGGCGACGTCCCTGGCCCGAACCCTAACCCTAGCTAAGGCTCTCCCCTCATGGGGACCCAATTCCAACGTCTGACAGCATCACGCGCCTGGGGTCCAGAAGCGGTGCAGGCTGACTCGGCAAGGCACCTGGAAGCTCACCATGTCGTTTCCCAGGCCCGGCTGCAGCTCCCGAGAGGATTGCGGAGGCCTCCTCGACCGCGGGAGGAACAACATGTGTGGCCGTGGCAGCCAAAGAGGGATCCTGACCGGCACCGTCCCTTGTGCCCTCAACTCAGCCCTTCGGGGAGACCACTGCCCTGCTGTGGGTTCGGCGCCTGGAACCTCCTGGGACCTAACCCTAACCCTAACCCTACCCCGAACCGGGACCCTCCCCCGAAACCTAAGCCTGCCTCGATCCCTAATCCTGCATTTGAGCCGCCTTCTGGCATGGGCCCTCACTTCAGCCCTCGAGGGAGATCACGAGACCGGAGTCGCTTCGGCCCTGGCGACGTCCCTGGCCCGAACCCTAACCCTAGCTAAGGCTCTCCCCTCATGGGGACCCAATTCCAACGTCTGACAGCATCACGCGCCTGGGGTCCAGAAGCGGTGCAGGCTGACTCGGCAAGGCACCTGGAAGCTCACCATGTCGTTTCCCAGGCCCGGCTGCAGCTCCCGAGAGGATTGCGGAGGCCTCCTCGACCGCGGGAGGAACAACATGTGTGGCCGTGGCAGCCAAAGAGGGATCCTGACCGGCACCGTCCCTTGTGCCCTCAACTCAGCCCTTCGGGGAGACCACTGCCCTGCTGTGGGTTCGGCGCCTGGAACCTCCTGGGACCTAACCCTAACCCTAACCCTACCCCGAACGGGGACCCTCCCCCGAAACCTAAGCCTGCCTCGATCCCTAATCCTGCATTTGAGCCGCCTTCTGGCATGGGCCCTCACTTCAGCCCTCGAGGGAGATCACGAGACCGGAGTCGCTTCGGCCCTGGCGACGTCCCTGGCCCCGAACCCTAACCCTAGCTAAGGCTCTCCCTCATGGGGACCCAATTCCAACGTCTGACAGCATCACGCGCCTGGGGTCCAGAAGCGGTGCAGGCTGACTCGGCAAGGCACCTGGAAGCTCACCATGTCGTTTCCCAGGCCCGGCTGCAGCTCTCCCGAGAGGATTGCGGAGGCCTCCTCGACCGCGGGAGGAACAACATGTGTGGCCGTGGCAGCCAAAGAGGGATCCTGACCGGCACCGTCCCTTGTGCCCTCAACTCAGCCCTTCGGGGGAGACCACTGCCCTGCTGTGGGTTCGGCGCCTGGAACCTCCTGGGACCTAACCCTAACCCTAACCCTACCCCGAACCGGGACCCTCCCCCGAAACCTAAGCCTGCCTCGATCCCTAATCCTGCATTTGAGCCGCCTTCTGGCATGGGCCCTCACTTCAGCCCTCGAGGGAGATCACGAGACCGGAGTCGCTTCGGCCCTGGCGACGTCCCTGGCCCGAACCCTAACCCTAGCTAAGGCTCTCCCCTCATGGGGACCCAATTCCAACGTCTGACAGCATCACGCGCCTGGGGTCCAGAAGCGGTGCAGGCTGGACTCGGCAAGGCACCTGGAAGCTCACCATGTCGTTTCCCAGGCCCGGCTGCAGCTCCCGAGAGGATTGCGGAGGCCTCCTCGACCGCGGGAGGAACAACATGTGTGGCCGTGGCAGCCAAAGAGGGATCCTGACCGGCACCGTCCCTTGTGCCCTCAACTCAGCCCTTCGGGGAGACCACTGCCCTGCTGTGGGTTCGGCGCCTGGAACCTCCTGGGACCTAACCCTAACCCTAACCCTACCCCGAACCGGGACCCTCCCCCGAAACCTAAGCCTGCCTCGATCCCTAATCCTGCATTTGAGCCGCCTTCTGGCATGGCGCCCTCACTTCAGCCCTCGAGGGAGATCACGAGACCGGAGTCGCTTCGGCCCTGGCGACGTCCCTGGCCCGAACCCTAACCCTAGCTAAGGCTCTCCCCTCATGGGGACCCAATTCCAACGTCTGACAGCATCACGCGCCTGGGGTCCAGAAGCGGTGCAGGCTGACTCGGCAAGGCACCTGGAAGCTCACCATGTCGTTTCCCAGGCCCGGCTGCAGCTCCCGAGAGGATTGCGGAGGCCTCCTCGACCGCGGGAGGAACAACATGTGTGGCCGTGGCAGCCAAAGAGGGATCCTGACCGGCACCGTCCCTTGTGCCCTCAACTCAGCCCTTCGGGGAGACCACTGCCCTGCTGTGGGTTCGGCGCCTGGAACCTCCTGGGACCTAACCCTAACCCTAACCCTACCCCGAACCGGGACCCTCCCCCGAAACCTAAGCCTGCCTCGATCCCTAATCCTGCATTTGAGCCGCCTTCTGGCATGGGCCCTCACTTCAGCCCTCGAGGGAGATCACGAGACCGGAGTCGCTTCGGCCCTGGCGACGTCCCTGGCCCCGAACCCTAACCCTAGCTAAGGCTCTCCCCTCATGGGGACCCAATTCCAACGTCTGACAGCATCACGCGCCTGGGGTCCAGAAGCGGTGCAGGCTGACTCGGCAAGGCACCTGGAAGCTCACCATGTCGTTTCCCCCAGGGCCGGCTGCAGCTCCGAGAGGATTGCGGAGGCCTCCTCGACACGCGGGAGGAACAACATGTGTGGCCGTGGCAGCCAAAGAGGGATCCTGACCGGCACCGTCCCTTGTGCCCTCAACTCAGCCCTTCGGGGAGACCACTGCCCTGCTGTGGGTTCGGCGCCTGGAACCTCCTGGGACCTAACCCTAACCCTAACCCTACCCCGAACCGGGACCCTCCCCCGAAACCTAAGCCTGCCTCGATCCCCTAATCCTGCATTTGAGCCGCCCTTCTGGCATGGGCCCTCACTTCAGCCCTCGAGGGAGATCACGAGACCGGAGTCGCTTCGGCCCTGGCGACGTCCCTGTACCGA